>NC_057804.1:672827300-673114678 GCF_018294505.1 Triticum aestivum
CTCATTGAAAACCATATGTTTATATATTTGTGTTGGACTAATTTATCCACTAAAACTCAGCCTATAGTGATTAAGTTTGCCCCTCCAGCCAATGGCCCCTCCACGATCTTAGCTCAAGCTCCGCCACTGGGACCACGGGCAAAATAACCGCCCATCACATGCAACTTTCCTTCTCTAATGGTAATTAATCCCTCCCAGTGCTCTGTTTTTTTCCTTACAATTCTCTTTCTATGGGCCCTCTTAGCTAGAGAATGTCAGCTGGGAACCATCACAATTTATGTTGTTGTATGAGAATGACAAGTTTAATTGGTGAGAGCATGACCCTGATTCATTTTTGTCTAGAATTTATTACGCTTGCAAACTAAAATAGCCGTCCATCCCCATGACAACATAAATTGCTCCCTTCCAGTGAACATCAGCTAAATAGAACTACCACTTATCAACTTGAAGCCCCCCCAAAAAGATAGGGTTCCTTTGCCTCCCGCCTGTCTCGCTCGTCTCCGATGGCCTTAGGGAAGGCCATGGGGGGCAGAGTGGACCCCGGTGTGAGAGCTCCGTTTTTAGATCTTTCTTCAAGGTTTGTTAGGGTTTGTGTCCTACTCAGAAAGGCGAGAGACAGCGGCAACTCCTCGAAAATGAAATAAGATTCTCCCCGCCTAGCCCTCGTTCCGGTGGTGCGACGTGTGGAGGTATGTCTCCGACGGATCCACCTTCGGTGGATTTGCTCGGATCGGGCCGTTGTTCGTCTTTGTTCTTGTGTCTTCATGTTGGATCCGTCTAATCTACACTAGCGACGATTGATGTTCTCTTGCATTGGTCCTATAGAGGCTTAGCACGACGACTTTCCGAGTGTGTACTACAACAAGTTTTGCGCTGCTCCGATGAGGGAGTGGTGATGGCAGCGGCGCGCCTTCGGCTCACTTCATTGCTTGTAGTCATCGCTAGGTGGTTTACGGATATTATTATTGTCAACTGAAGCGAAAGCAGACTTGCTTAAGTCTTAGTCTGACTAATATTGTTACCGGATTTCTCTTAGCTTAGTCGACAACTCTGTTACCGGATTTCTTGTAGCTTAATTTAGGACATACCGTAACTTGGCTTTGATGGATATTCTTTCTATCACCAAACAAATGAGACATGCAAATGCAAGTATTTACTCTACTCTGCTCAAAAGGACAACAAAAGTGTTTTCTTTCTCGCTCCAAATGTACTCTACTACGTGCTACGTGCTCTACCGCCGCCGGCTACCCAAAATTCACCGCTCCATGCCGTGGTTGCTGCCGGACCCGGACCAGCGCCCGCTCACCGCCGCCGTCGCCGCCGCCTCGCCTTCCTCCGACGGCGCGACCCCGGAGCCCTCCTTCCGGCTCCTCGTCTTGATCAGCCCGTACAGCTTCTTCAGCTCCCGCATCGGCGCCGCGTCCTTGCCCAACGCGCCGCCGCCCGTCGTCCCCGCCTCCTCCTCCGCCCCGCCGTCCCACTGCCCGGCCCCTGACCAGCTCGTGATCCGCCGGTGCGGCATCCGCGGAGGCGCTGTTGTCGGCGCGGCCGAGCCTTCGGACGCGCGCTGGAGCTGGAGCCTCGTGATGACGGTGCGCAGCGCGCGGCTCGGGGACGCGCGGTTGGCCAGCATGATCTCGCCCAGCTCCGCGGGGCTGGGGCGGCGCTCGCCGGCGGCGTTGAACCCCTCCTCCACCTGCGGGAACAGCTTGTGGTCCGTGAGCCCCAGGTAGCTCCCGGCCAGCGCCTTGAAGGCCTCGAAGTCGCAGAGCGTGAACCGGACGTGCACGTCCAGCCGCCCCGGCCGCGTCACCGCCGCGGGCAAGGGCGCGCCGCCCCGCATGGTGAACACCATCACGCGCTCCTCGCCGCAGCACGAGGACACGCCGTCCATGAAGCTGAGCACCCGCGCCTCCGCGCCGTCGCCTTGGGCACCTTGGAGCTGCAGGTGGCGGTCGAGGTCCTCGAGGAGGATGAGCGAGCGCGGGGTGGTGCGCATGAGCAGCGCGCGGAGGTCGACGACGTCGGCGCGGGACAGGTCCACGTCGTACACATCGTAGCCGAGGAAGCGCGCCATGGCGGCCGCGAAGGTGGACTTGCCGGTGCCGGGCGGGCCGTGGAGGAGGTAGCTCCGGCGCCAGACGCGGCCGAGGCGGTGGTAGTATGCGCGGCCCTTGGAGAAGCTCTCCAGGTCGGCGCGCACGCGGGCCTTGAGGTCCGGGTCCATGGCCACGGCGTCGAGCGTGGCAGGGTGCGCGAACGGCGCCGACGCCCACCTCGGCGCCCCGTCCACGCCGCCGCAACCGGCGTTCACGAAGAGCCGAAGCTCGCGCCGACGCAGCTCCATGTCGTCGGCCACGGACTCGACGTGCTGCAGGTAGGGCCGCAGCACCCGGGTCCGGTCGTGGCGGCGCACGCGCAGCACGAGGGCCTCCTCCTGGCCGCCGTCCCCGCGGGCCAGGCAGGTCCACTGGAGGCGCGCGCCGAGGAAGGCGTCCCGCGCGGTGTGGCCGGGGCCGAGGCGGAGGGAGAAGCCGCCGTGGGTCTTGTTGGCAGAGGAGGAGAGCACGGAGACGGCGTTGGCGTCCTCGAGCGAGGGCAGGGAGGAGACGTACGCCGCGGCCTTGCGGAAGAGCGGGTTCTCCTGGTTGAGGCCGTCGACGTCGCGGAGCCTGCGTGGCACCTCGTGGAGCTGGTACGCCTGCGTTTGGTCGTCGGTCCAGCGCCACAGCCGGCGCAGCGCGTGGAGCGCGGACCTGTGCGACAGCGCCAGGCGCAGCGCGGCCATGGCGAGCGCGGCGTAGGCGAGGAGGAGGAGGACGGGCATGGCGGCGAGCAAGTAGCGCGCGTTGATGTAGGTAGGTACGTGTGGAGTGGGTTTTGGGAGGGTGGCCGGCCAAGGTTTTAAGAGGTGGTGAATGAGATGGGGCGGCGGCGATGGATCATACTCACAATTCACAGCAGGGTCAAATGAGGGAGGGAGGGAGAGGTGTGGCGTGCGGGGAAGAGAGAGGCCTACGTGTGGCGGCGCTAAAATCTGGTTTGCAGCGTCTTCATTGTCAAGTTTGGCGCGTCGCGCAGCGCCGACTTCAGTAGCCGCGCTAAAATGCACAGCGCGCGCAGCTCCAGCAACGCGCTAAAATGCAGCGCGCGCGAGCACCCGGCATCTATATTTGTTCATTTTGGTTACAAATTTCACACATCAACACAAAACACATGGCATATAATTTGAATCTCACAAATATCATTCAACCAAACTCGTACCCAAAAGTTCATGCCCACAACATAATTCAACCAAGTTCAAAATGCAAACCAAGTTCATGACACAAAAGAAAGGCACAACAATCAAGCTTCGTCCTCGTCTTCGTCTTCATCCTCATCTTCCTCCGATTCATTCGACTCCTCTGAAGACGATTCTTCCTCCTCCTATTTATTGTTGCGCCACATCCTCATCACGTGAAGCTCGGAAGGTGTTGTCAAGATCTTCAACGGTATCTTCATGCGAAGGTGGCACACCGGCGGTCGAAGGTGCACCCATGCCCACAATGAGAGACGCAAAACTCATGCCATCCATGCCATCCCATGCCGTCCAAGCCGCCCGGAGGTGCTCCAAAGCCACGCATGCCTCCCATGGTCTACATGGTAGCTCCGAAGCCACCCATGGAACCCATGCCGTCCAA
Source organism: Triticum aestivum (assembly GCF_018294505.1). NCBI lineage: Eukaryota > Viridiplantae > Streptophyta > Magnoliopsida > Poales > Poaceae > Triticum > Triticum aestivum. The sequence goes on from NC_057804.1 coordinate 672,830,981, forward strand.
GCCGCCCGGAGGTGCTCCAAAGCCACCCATGCCTCCCATGCTCTTCATGGTAGCTCCGAAGCCACCCATGGAACCCATGCCGCCCATGGTAGCTCCAAAGCCACCCATGGCACCAATGCCACCACCACTCATGCCGCCAAGGCCACCTCCACCCATTGTGCGAATCATGCTCTTTTTTGGATCAAGACTTCTTCACGGACAAGGTTGACATACTCCTTTTGCGCATCATTGAACAAAGATGTGTCCAATAAGAACAAGTGCTTCTCCCATTCCAACAATTTAGCTCGCTCCTCCATGCCCACCTTCCTCTCTCCAATGCCACTTTCCTCTCCTCGGCCGCCACCCTCCTCTCCTCGGCCGCCAACCTCCTCTCCTCGGCCGCGGCATCTTGGTTCCTTGCCATTTCCTCACCTCGTTGGCTTCTTTTCTTGTGTTGACAATTGCTTCCATAGCATTTTTGAGCTCATCATCTCCTTTCCTCTTCTTCTTTTCTTTTGCATCTTTCTTCGTGCCATCCGGTCATTTTGGCTTCGAGTATGAAACCGAGTTTGGTGTGGGGCTTCTCTTGCCATCTTCACTTGATGCATCCTCTTCCTCCTCATCTTCCAAATCAATTGTTCGCTTGCGTGTTTTGCTCAAATCCAAATCATCATTATCCTCACGCTTCTTCCATTTCTCATCATCTTTCAATACTTCATAGCAATGAGGCAAGGTAAATGGCTTCCTTTTTTAATCTTCCCCTTCTTGGTCCTCTTCTCCTCTCCTTTGAACAAGTATTGTGCAATATTTAACTACAAGAAAACAAAACAAGTTAGCACAAGAAACACCAACAACAAGCATGATGAACACGAGGAATGACAAAATGACACTTACCCTATCGTCATCATTGGTGCCACTTGAGTTCAACTTGTCAACCGCTTTTTGTGCGGCCGCCCATTGTTGACAATCCCTATTGATGGTCGACCACCGTGAGCGAAGCAATCGTGCAAAGCGGTCAATTCCACTCATGTTGCGAAGATCAAAGTGTTCTTTCATCCGGAGCCAATAAGCATCTCTACTTTGATCACCTCCAGCGGATGGATCCCTCGACACGTCCAACCAAGTTTTGCATAGCACAACGTCTTTGTCGTTGGTGTAGTTGCCTCCTCTTTCTTTCGGTGCGTCGACAATGCCCTCACCATCCTCATCCACCTCGAACTCATGGTCTTGAAAATGCATGTCATTGGTTTCAGACCAATGCGAATTGTTCGAGCCAACACCCATAGTTGACATGTATGCATCATCGTTCACACTACAAAGTATATAGAACAATGCAATAAGCTAACTATACGTATGCATTCAAAAAATAAGAAGGGAAAAAAAGTTGAGGATTTTTTTTACCTTTGGGGCATATCGTCGAACACATTGTGCGCGTCGGCTGCCGGCTCATCAAGTGAGCCCGCCGGCGCTTCGGTAGCTGCCGCGCTCGTCACACGCCCTGCAAGGTTCTTCCTCGGCGCCTTCGAGGTGCCAGAGCCGTCCGCCGTCTTGTTCTTCTTCGCGGATGTCTTGCCCTTCTTCGGCCGCGCCGCATTTGGGAGCTTCGAGGGGGGGTGCACGTGGCTTCATCACGGCGGGCGCCGCCGCGACGCCACCCGCCGCCGAGGTCATCCGCGGCGGCATGAAGAGGCCGCGCGCGAGGCCGATGCTCGAAGGAGCTCCGGCGGAGGTGAGGCCAATGCTCCCAGCGCTAGGGTTTGCGGCGGCGGCGGAGGAGGGTTCACAGCTGTAGGATGGGGTGAGGGGGATGCCGGCGCGTGCGGAGCGAAGATGCGCGGTGGAGAGAGTGCGATGCGAGCGCACGTGTGTGGCGCGCGCGGAAGCGGGCGTTCCAAATACGCAGCGCGCGATGGTGATTCGGACCGCGCGCCCAACTCTATATACCACGCGCGCGCTAAAATGGGCAAATTTGCAGCGCGGCTGTTGAAGATGCTCTAAGGTAAATGAATCTAGGCTACGTACGTACTACGTAGGTGTGTTTAACATTTTGGCATGACGAGTTTGACTGATCATTCTGCTGCTGCCGGCTCGACTCGACTCGACTGGTTTGAATTGAATTTGTCTTTGTGTTTGGCTTTTGGGTTGTTTCATTCCTTGTCGTTGTTAGGTTTAACAAGGATCCACAAGACTTTCCACAAATCAATTAGTAGTAATGAGGATTAGTAGGAGGAGCATCTAGAAGAGGGACAGACTGCTCGCTTCTTGTTGGACAGCCAGCCGTACAAGTTTTTTTTTTTGAGGGAACAGCCAGCCGTACAAGTTAAATGGAGTAGCTAGCCTGCATCACCCAACCGTTCGTCGGCGACAGAGCCATCTGGCAGTTACTCCAGTTAACTAACTGGCCCTACCCAAAACTAGCGAATCAAACCAGCCGGCAAGCCTGTCAAGCTATCAAAATAATAATAATGAATCAAACCTGGCATTCTTTAATCCCACCGATTTTTTCCAAAATTGTTTAGGGTTTCAATTTGATTTTCATCTATGTTGGCTTGGGTTTTACTTGTGTTACCGCTGTGTTTTTTATTCGTATATCATGTTGGGCACTGTATATATATGTAGACCGTTCATGCTTGTGTGAGCCCCCTTGGGAGCTCTTATTTCACGCCGAAACCGTGAAATTTATTGCTATAACGCTCACGTGAACCAGCCAACGAAGCTCTGCTTAGCCTTTTTCTTTCCCCGATCAATACATTGCTAGCTCAGGAAAAGCTGACTATCCTATTTTTTATTTGAAGAAGTTTGTCAAATAAAATGATATTCACGGATTTTTGATAAAATGTTGCAAATTTGAAAAACATACTCAGTGACACCATGATCTTTTGAAAAAAAAACAATTAACTAAAAATATTCACGAATTTGAATAACATTTCCATTTTTTACACAAAATGTAAATTTGTTCGTGCACTTTAGAAATATTCATGATTTTTTACGAATTTGAAAAATGATCATGGATTTTGAAAATACTCACGTTTTTAAAGGTTCATGAATTTTAATAGATATTCATGAACTACAATTACTAAAAAGTAGAATGAAAAAAAGGAAGAAAATAGGAACCAAAAATAAAATAAAAAACAAATAACCAAAATGACTATTAAAACAATATAAAACACTCAGAAAAAGAAAAATAAATAAATAAATCAAGGAACACCTTCTCAAGACTGGGAAAATTTGGAAAAAACAATCTAAATCAGCAACACACAACCTTTGAAGCGACACACAAGACACAACCTTACAAGTGAAGATTCGCCTACTGATAATCAAACCTAGATCGAGGTTTCCCTCAAACAAAGGATAAAAAAAAACCTTGATGACGTACGTACTCTGACCATCCAATCACAGTTTGGTTTGCAGAACCATCCTTCAAGTTGATGTAGCAACCACCAGCTGCTCCCTTCCTTGTTGGACACCCAGCCTGTATACATATACGTCATGTGTGAATGAGTCAAGACGGGCGGCGTCGGCAACACTCAGTCAAGAGGCCATGATCCATAATCTATACTCCGTCCATTTCAAAATAGATAATCCAATTTTATACTAACTTTGTATTAAAATTAGATCATCTATTGTAAAACGACCTAGGTGCATGTATACGAACCGATCAACGTACTCCATGATGAGCCGCCGGATCGGATCGGACAGCAATAGCTACTCAACTTAACTTTCTTTTTTCACCCTGCCGCTGCATGCATCGAGTTTGTGTGTCCAAACCAAACGCCCACCAAAAACTAATCAAACAATCAATCCTGACATTATTCAGTCCATGCTTACGAATTTTCCTTGTTTGGACCACTATTGTCGTCCGTCGTGTATGCCCATGCTTTGACCTATGTAGCTATACATCGAGGTCAAGTGCATGCCTTTAGATTGAATCAGATTTTGCATCCGGCCGGCATGCATGCATTGACCTGTCAGGATAGACAGAGGGGGAATTAATTTCCTACTCTGGCATCCAGTGCAGTGAGCCACACCCATACTTAGAGCATCTTCAACAGCCGCGCTATAGCGCCGCGCGCGCTGCGGCTGGTTTTGCGCGCCCGCCTGCGCTGGCTCCAGCAGCCGCGCCATAATGCAGCGCGCTCGCGCCGTTCCAGCAGAGCGCAAAAATACAGCGCGCGCGACTCGCTGGGCATTTTGCATATATGGATATTTTGGACAAAAATGAACATGTAAAATTTGACACAAACAAGTTGATGAATAAAAGTTCATGCCCACAAGTTCATCAAAATCATGCCCACAAGTTCATCCAACCAAGTTCAAATGCAAACTAAAAGTTCAAGACATGAAAGACACATCAAGCTTCATCTTCATCTTCCTCTTCTTCGCGGATGTTTTGCCCTTCTTCGCCCGCGCCGCATTGGGTACCTTCTTCGACGGTGCGGCGGCGGCACGGGATGGCGCCGGCGCGACGCCACCCGGCGCCGGCGCCGTAGTCATCCGCGGCGGCAAGAAGAGGCTGCGCGCGAGGCCGACGCTCGGCGGAGCTCCGGCGGTGGCGACACCAGCGCTCGCCGCGCTAGGGTTTCCGGCGGCGGCGGCGGCGGCGGCGGGGGGATCGCGGATGTACAGCGGGGTGAGCGGGGCGCCGGTGTGCGCGTCCATGGCGGGGGGCAGGGCGCCGGCGCCGGCGCGCGCGGGGCGTAGGACGAGGAGAGGGAGAGAGTGCGGGCGCGAGCGCTCGAGTGTGCCGCGCGCTGTAGCTGGCGCTCCAAATACACCGCGCGGATAAGTGTTTTTGACCGCGCGCCCAACCCGTTATCGCGCGCGCGCCGTTTTTGCGCGCGCGCTGGAGCGAGCCGCCGCGTTGCGCGCGCGCTAAAAAGGCCTATTTTGCGGCGCGGCGCTAGTTTAGCACGGCTGTTGGAGATGCTCTTACTTGTCAACACAATAAAAGGAAATTAGGCCAACTCCGGCACACGACCCCAAACGCACGTCCGGTTTGGCCTGTTTTCGTCTGTTTGAGATGGCAATGGGTTTGCCCATGTCCGCTTGGGGTCTTTGGGTTGTCGGTGCGCCCAACGCACGGCCGCACCCCAAATCATGTCTGGGGTGGACGTGATTAAAAAAATGAAAACTAAAATGAAATGCCGAAAAAATAAAATAAACACAAACATAAAACATAAAACATAACTAAACATAATGGCCACCAAACGGTCCAGTTCCACGGTCCACAGACTAAATTAACATAAAAAACAAAAGAAATCCGACGCCGGCACGCTCCTGCCGTGTCCGTCGATGCCATGGCCGTCGCCGTCTTCTCAGTGGCCACCGTTGTCTTCATCGTTGCTGACGAGGTCGACGTAGTCCGGCGGTGTCCAGAGGTGGGACGGCGGTGCCTGGTACACGGGGGCGGGCTGGAAGGCAGGATGTGCCTGCACCACCTCCTCCCGTGGCGACGCCTCCCGCTCCGGCCGCCTCGGTGGCGTGGGGTACCAGTTCACGCCTCCCACGGCGTCGGCCATCTTCGGAGCCGTGCACGACTAGCTCCACCCCTGGCCTACCAGCCCCGTGTGGAAGGCGGCGATGGGCTGCTCCTCGTAGACCTCCTCCTCACCGTCCACCATCTCCAGCTCAGGGATGGCGACGTCGCCGGTCGAAGAGAGGGCCATCATCTCCTCGAGGCCCTCCCATTGGCGCTCATCATGCGTCTTCATGGAGTCCTCCATGACATGTTGCATGAGCGGGGCCTCCTCCTCTGTCATGCGAGGAGGTGGTGGTGGCGATGGAGATGGTGAAGGCGACGGCGTGGGCCTGAGGCCGCGCACCTGGGGAGCAGCCGCTCCGCGCTCTGGACGTGGCCACCGGCCCCGATGAGGTGTCGTCGAAGAAGGAGGTGCGCAACACGTCGTGCACATTCTTTAACCACGTGTCCCAGAGCTCGGAGTCGGGGGCGTACCTAGGGTCGTAAAAGAGGTCGTTGGGGAGGAGGCGGCAACGGCGCTCGATGCCCTCGCGCCGGGCACGACCGCTCGTCGGGACGATCGGGATGGCACCTGATCGGCGGAGAGATGCCAGTTATTGGGGAGGTGCGCGTTGCTCCAGGGGAGCGGCATCCTCGTCTCCCAATAACGTCGGCATACACCCGCATTGACGTAGTGCCGGTCGTGCTCGCCGGCGGCCGTTGGTGCGATGGAGAACGCGGGTGGCGCGGGGGCCCGACGCGGTGGTGATGCGGGCTCCCCTTTGACACCGCCACCGCGGTGGCCCAAGGACGAGCCAGCCTCACGGTCGTGCTTCCCCTTGCGGGGGTGTTCCAGAACCCCATGGCTGCGAGGCGGCCGGCCGGTGAGATGAGGACGGGGAGAGGGAGAACTAGGGTTTGGGCCGTGTCGGATTTCGAGGAGGCAGCATGGGCTGAAGTGGGGAGTGTGGACTGCGAGTCCACAACTTCCCATTTAAGAAGGACGGCGACCGTTCGCCTGGGCGGATGACAGGTGGGGCCGACCGCGCGTGCGCATTAATGTCGGGCGGTGGGAGATAGGTGGCCGCCTACCACGCGGCCCTGACGCGGACGAGCGACGTGACCGTTTGCTGTACGCCGCGACCCAAACCCGGCGCATGTTTGCGCTCGAAATCGGTTGACCGGGACACAAAACGAACCAGATGGGTCCAGGCCATCACGCGCTGGGCCATTTGGTTTGTTCGTTTTGCGCCAAACGGACAGGGCCGGACGGGATGGGGTCACGTGCTGGAGTTGGTCTTATAAGTAAGAAAACCTTCGCCGAGTTGGTCAACAGTACATCACCAAATGGAATATATACTCCTTCCATTCCAAAATATAGTCCGCCCGCGCTTCCCGAGGTCCAACTTTGATCATAAATTTAACCAACGAGACCGACTGTGACGGGAGAAAAAATTATATAATTGAAAACTTATTTTGATTACGAATTCACCGGTATAACTTTTGCTTGCGCCACAGTCGGTTTCGTTGGTTAAATTTATAGTCAAAGTTGAAGCACGGGAATAGAGAAAGTACTTTGGAACGGAGAAAGTATATTCGTCTCACGACTTGGTCCTTCATTCCTTCGTTGGCCGATCCAGCTGGTTAAGCAAGGTCGGTCTCTTCTTCTGAGTTTATTACGGAGATTAAGAATCCACACACCACATCGGTGACACAAAGTTAACGAATTACTCTCGCAGCATTAGTTTACTCATCAAGTGCTTGGCACTCGTAAAAGCCCTAATGACACTTCCTCCTTAATAGTGTAAACTATCACCACCACCGCCACCACCACCACCGGCAGACCTTCTCTTTCTAAAGACATGCGCGTTCTTCCTTTTCAGATCTCCCATCCAACAAGGTGGGAGAGAGCATTCTTTTGTTGCGCATGGTTGATGACCGCTTCCCATCAAGTCTTGACTATATGGAAACTATGTCAAAACGCCCCATCGACATGAAGATTCAGCCAGGAGAAAGACTCCTTCCAAGTTCGAGTTGTGAACCAACACCTGAAGAGAAGGCGAGTCGCCGATTCTTGCATTTGTTTGCAAAGAGGGCACCCCCTTTGCATTGCAGAGAAGCCCACCAATGATTGTAAAGATACTACAAGTGTCCGCACACTTTACCACGCCGAGGATACTCATGATAATTTATTAGTGACATGTTTCACTAGCTAAACTACACCAACTCTATTGTTTTGAGATGTTCAATGTCCAACCACAACATGGACAATATTGTCCATAACACAGCCCATAATTTCATTATTGATGAAACAACATCTTTATAACCCAAATTTTGTTTCATAATAAAGACAAGATGTAAACCTTTGAAAGAGAAGGCTGTAATTACAAACCTTGTTGCTGTCAAAGGAGGAGTTGCCGCTTGTGCATCTCGTTCCCCATGTGATGACCATGACGACTGATTCATCATGATGATTGAGTAGGGTTGGATGGGACATGGGCGATAGGAGGCCAATGGGTCTTGTTCCCATCATCACTGAGGATGCAAAGGCTGGAGGCGGCATACATGGGGGAAAACCGGCGACCCAGTTGTTGACGGCATGGCCATGCCCTTTCTGTCGATTTGAAGTGGCAATAGTTTTGAAATGGTCGCGGGGGGGAGGGAGGCTCCCCACCTGAATATATTTCAAAGGTTTGGAGTCACAAAAAACAGGGATCACTCAAAGCGTGAGGAGATGAAGTCACGCCACAGACTGGCATGCTCCATATGTTGTTGGCATTCGAGCCTAGGTGCCCATAAAGTGAGATCATTGCACAACGTTTCAACTATGGTTACATCTAGCTCATGGAAGCCCTTTTTGTTGCGAGCATCCCAAATCTTCCACATCAGCAAGTTTGTAGGTGTAGGGACTGTGGTTGTCAGGAATGTGGCTTTGGGTTGATCGATGTACTTGTTTTGTTGGGTTTTGTTGAATAAGAGGATCTACAGCCAGGCGCCCCAAACCCTTCTCAATACGCCCGGGCGGCCCTACTAACCGGTCACGAAAATCTGACCCAGACGGGTGCCTCAAACGCCCGGGCTAACCGGCACCCCTCATTTCCAGCCCAAACATGAGGCGGATATGGGGGCGCCCAAGCGCGCCTGCCACGTCAGACCTGGCCCATGCTGGCCCACCCGGCCCCACATATATTCGTCCCCATTTGCTTGCCGGACCAAACCCTAGCCACTTCACTCCACTCCACTCCGCCACCCGAGCCTTCGGTGGTTTTCAACCGTCTTCGGCATGGCAGGCATTAAATTTTGACCCCGGCCAATCCGGATCCGTCAACTGGGGTGTTATCCCATGCGGTTTGGAGGAGGTAATGGCGGTCCGCATTGCACTCTGTCGCTCCTGGGAGGACAGCGCCCAGCCGACGGATCTGTCCGCCGCGACTCCATAGCGTCGGCTCAACGGGCGCTCTGGTCCTCTGGGGCTGGATCATCACGGTCCCGGCAGCCGGAACCCCTCTCCTTCCCCTTCACTGGTCAGGCAGACTATGAGTCCCACTCGGAATGGGCGGCTTGTCGTGGGAAGGAGAGGATAAGGGCTGCCGAGGCCCGTATTGCGAGGATATGGAGGTGGCAGAGGCGGCTGATGCGAAGGCAGGGGTGACCACAGAGGAGGAAGCCATCTGCGCCCGCATTGTGAAGAGAGCAGAATCGGGCGGTCCGTGCCATGGCTGGACTACCGCCGAAGGAGGAGAAGGGAAGCTCTGGTGACTAGCAGATCTGGCTTGATCCCTACCACGTCTTTGACCGGTACTTCCGCGAAAAGGACAGCAAGGGCAGGCAGCCATGGATGATCTCCACCATAGGCCAAACATGCCAAATTTTGGTAGTCCAATATCATGTTTAGTTAGTGGTGATGGAGTAGCCGGACGATGTGTGTGCATTGACATAGTTGCATGAGTTTGTATGGATTTCAGATATGATAATTGAGGTGTCCGGATGTAGATTACATTATTTGAGGGGTGACTGATCAGTGCCCGCGAGCGTTTGAGGGGCCGGATTTGCCCGTTGCAGCTGTAGATGCTCAAATTTAATAAAACTGGATGTGTGTATCGCTTGATGCAGAGGCCGGGGGTTATGCTCCTTTTCGGGGAAAAAATCCCAAATCTTCCAACAATGAGAGACGAAAATGTTGATGGACGATGGCATGTGGGATGGCATGGACATGTTTGGGAAGAATCATAACTCTATTTTAGCCTATGCCCCAGTAAGATTCATGTAAGAGCTCGTGTTTGAGAAGAATTGGATGTGCCTTTCCAAGCTTGCAACTTGTGAACTAGTAGATCTTGGCTTAGTGGCACTCCTGATAAATACAAAAAACATCTTCATGAAGTAACTCGATATAATTTGGAAGCAAAGTCTAGTAGATTTTCCAGCCTGACTACTCTTATGGATGACAAAGTAACTGTGCGCCACAACTTGTGAATTTTGACTAAAGCGTTGGATGACAAATACCTTGGACTCCGAGTGCTAGTAGGCACAAATAGGAGTGGCAATATCTTATACTCCCTCCGTCCCATAATATAATAGCGTTTTTGACACTAAACCAATTGGTGAATGGATGGAAAGAGAAACTATTGTTCATAGGAGGTAAATAAACTTTGATCAGTTGCTCGAGCCATTCTGGTGTTTGCGATGTCAATGTCCACACTCGTCTCATTTTGCCTTGTAATAGAAAATCGAATTTCGGTAATTCCGAGTAGAAGAAAAAGCACTTTGAGTACTACTATTCTAATATACTACTATTCTAATCCAGAAGATACAAAGCATGTCTTATTTCTCGGGCACAAAGCAAGAGAGGTTTGGAGAAGGCTGGGTTTGAACAAAATCATTATGAGAGCCTGTGAAATTGATCGAGCGGGTGAGGCGGTTCTGGAGTTCTTACTTCGTATGCTAGAACAGGACTTGACCTCAGTGGCAACTAGGAATGCTTGAGAGATGATTGCCATTACTACCTGGTACCTCTGGTGGGAAAGACGTAAATTGGTCCATGAGAAAATAACCCAAAGCGTCTATCAGATATCATTGGGGATCTGTGCAATTACAACAATTTTTGTTACTGCATGCTCTCCAAAAGCGACGATGAAATAGGGGGTTGGACCAGACCTCCTGTGGGTTTTGTAAACCTTAATGTTGATGCTTCGTTTAATCATGATGAGCTCGGAGGCACTGTCGGGGCGGTACTTAGGGATGACAGAGGTAAATTCATTGCAGGGGGAATGGAAAAATAGACTGGCGCACAAATGCCTTGGCAGCTGAAGCTTTGGCACTTCGATATGGGTTGTCCCTGGCGCAAAGATTAGGGGTGCAACCGTCTAGTTATCAATTCTGACAATCTAGAGGCCATCGAGATGATGAACAATGGAGGAGGTCATGCGAGTGCAGCGGCGGCGATTTTCGATGATTGTTATCAGCTCGCTTGTGATTTTCCTATTTCTAGGTTTGAACATTGTAATAGAGAAGCAAATAAGGTAGCTCATGAACTGGCTAGGTTAGTGAGATTTTCGGCGACTTATGATTGGTTTTAGGAACCGCTGAATGAAATTATAAATTTCCTCACAGACGATGTACCTATTTTATCTAATGAATAAAAGGGGGTGGTGTTTTGTTTCAAAAAAATAGAAACCTCCTCCTATCCTTCCTAGAAAAAATAAAAATAGAAAATTCCCTGTTTTTTTTCAAGACAAAGAAATTCCGTCGGAGTAAATAGCCACAGGTAGCCTCATCTGCACCCCATGGCAATTCAAGACATCGGGGTCGGCTTCGCCCCTCAAGCCTCCAAGACAAAAGGTCGCCTTGTTGTGGCCGGCTGGTCCAAGCGGCCGGCTGCAAGAAGGCGACTAGGCCGAGAAAGCGGCCCCAGGGTCGGCCGACTCCTAGCAGGCGGCCCATCCCTGCGCTCTCAAAGTTTGCACCCACATAACGACGACGAGACGGGGCGTGGCTACAGTGCATCCTGCCACCCCCGAATCCTGGAGCGGGCGTGACCACAGTGAAACGAACCGGGCGGCCATCCCTCGCCCGGCGCGACACTGTTGCCACGTTGACCATGACATCACCCATCGCAGAGCAGCCATGCCCCCACGACGAGCTGTCGGTACGTCCCACAGACGGCGGGCCATGCCTGACAGAGAGACACCTGAAGGCGGCTTGCCCAGACCAGTCGACACAAGGAAAAGCTGGCTCCTAACAGTCGGTCCTCCCCTTCCCTAGATGTTTGTGCGCCATTAACCAGATAAGACGGGGTGTGGCTACAGTGAACGCCCTCCAGGCGGCGACACTATAGCCACACTCTCCCCGACCAAGCCATCGTCATTAGGGGTGAGGCTACAGTAACGAGCCGCCGATAGGGTCCATGGGTGGTGGGCCTTACCTGTCGACTGAGAGCCCGGCAGCCGACGGGACCCACAGGCAGCGGGCCCCAGCAGCCGGTGGAGAAGCCGGTGACCACAGGCACTGATGGCCTGGGCCTACATCCAGCCGAATTATCATTGTACCACTGGGGGTAGGCCTATATAAACCCCCCAAGGGCACCCATGCAAAGGGTTCAACTCTTAGACCACACACACACCCCACGTAGAGAGAGGAGAAGTGCTGGCATTGCTCTTCTTCCTCCTCTATCCGAACAGCTCAAGGAGCCTCTTGTAGCTACTTGTTGATTTAGTAACCATGCGGAGACCCCGTAGAGCAGGACTAGGGGTGTTATCTCCTAGGAGTGCCCCGAACATGGGTAAGATCCACCAGCGTGCATGTCTTTGCCTCATCCCGTTTCCAGGCACCGGCGATGTCTTACTAGCTCCCACAATGATTAGCCATCCTTTGGCATATGTCGCACCAATCACCCGACATTTGGCGCCCACCATGGGGCATGATGCACCGTCGTCCGGAGACCTGCTCTGGACGGGAACCCTGTTCCTCCCTGGCGAGTGCAGCCAGCCAGGCACGCCCTATGGCGTTTGCGCCGATGTGCTGCAAGGCGTGGAAGCCGCCTGCGCGACAGGCTACCTCGCTGATCTCATCGGCGAGATCCGCCTCTCAAACAAGCCCGTGCCAGGCGCGGGCGTGGCCAGCTCCGGGAGCTGCCTCATCAACCTGCTTGGCAAGCTTGACATCGCCAATGAGCCCGCCTTCAACTTGGAGTCGATCGGCTCCACCGACCCGATGCTTGTCGATTCTGACACGACATCCCTTGACACCTTCCCCACCCATGTGGTGGTCATCGACGACCCACTCCCTTGTGCCGACAGTGGTGGCAGCACCGTCACCGAGGTGCTCGTCATCATCCACGACGCGGCATCCGGCACAGACGCCCATGACCCGCTGCGCTAACGCCAACGCCGAGACACTAGAGGCCCACCGCCTTGCGCTCATCAAGAGAGGCAAGAAGTTAGCCACCATGAGGCGCCTCACTGAAGCCTACCAACGCGAGGTTGGCCATGCCATCTGTGGCACGCCGGCTGCTGGCGGGCCTAGCCGAGCGGGTGTTGTCAAACAACACGGCGCAGCCATCCCCAGCATGTTGGGGGCCGACCGCCCGGTCTACGCCACTCCCATCGAAAACCTGCGTGCCGCCCATGCGGTAGCAGACGAGCTAGAAGGCCTGGACGGTGAAGAGAGCCGCTGCATGACAGAACGAGTCCAGCAGCTCATCAACGCGGCTGCTGCGCAACAAGAAGCCGGCGCCCGCACCGAGAATCCTCCCCCTGCCAAGAGCACAGCGTGACCTCCCGGGCGTCGACAGCAGGCGGCGCCTACGGCCGAAGAGACAACGAGCCGGCTGCCAGCCACAGTCGGACGCGCCTCACCATTGAGCACGACCAAGATGGCCGCCCACGAGCTGTGGAGCGGCGAGACGACTGCCTACCTCCTCCTCCTCCGCACAGAGGGAGATACGCCGCTCCTCCGCCTGTTGAGCATCCGACGCTCAATGGCCGGCTGCGCTGCCATGAAGGAGTCAGCGAGAATGATGCCCGCCACCGGATCGACCGCCTGGTGCGATCCCAGGAGCTAGAAGAAGAAGATGCAATCAGACCGCCTTGTTTCGGCCCCCACATCCGTGACAAGCCCTTCCCCAAAGGATTCTTGCTCCCAAGAGACACACCCAAGTACAACGGCTCTGTGAAGCCGGAGGACTGGCTGGTCGACTACTCCACCGCAGTCAACGTAGCAAATGCAACAAGCGCGTTGCCATGAAATACGTCCCTCTCATGCTTCAGGGCACGACGCACACTTGGCTGAATAGCCTCAAGCTCTACAACATCAACAACTGGATGGATTTCACGAGGTCTTCAACCGTAACTTCACCAGCACGTACAAGCAGAAGCAGGCGCCCAAGCCTCGCCAGCTCTCTATGTGCGTCCAAGGCCCAACCGAGTCCAGCCGCGACTACCTGACACGGTGGGCTGAGCTCTGCAACTCCTGCGAATGGGTGCATGAGGTGCAGGCCATAGAATACTTCACCGCCGGATGTAGAGAAGGCACCCTCCTCAAGCACCGACTCCTCTGCGACGAGCCGGCTACACTCGATGGACTGCTGATAATAGCAGACAGTACGCCACTGCCGACTCCTCGATGAAGTCGGAACTCTGGGTGGACGCCTATGGGAAGGTGCTCCCTCCGGCTCCCAGAACGCCGACTGGCAACACCAGTCAGCTCCCAAAGCAGAGCGACAACAAGCACAAGGGCCCGATGCCGGCTTCCACCAGCCGGCAGGTGGCCACAGTCGAAGACCAGCAACCGGAGGGGCAACCCATGCCCAAGCGGAAGAAGGGCGGCAAGCCGGCTAGGCAACCCGCATATTCTCCTATGAGCAAACCCTCGACGCGCCCTACAAATTCCACAGTGGTGCGAAGCGGTCCAATCACATCATCCTGAAGTGCCATTGGCTCACCAGGATCTCCAAGGCGAGGGGCTGTTGCCGCCTCTGCCTGTTGGCCCGCCGCCTCCAGCTCCTCAGCAGCCGGCGGTTTGCCCAACAGTCGGCGCCATCCAAGATGAATTTCCCGAAGAGCACAGAGCATATGTTGTCTTCACAAACCAGGCTGATGACAGGCGCAGCCGGCGCCAGCAGCACCAAGAGGTCAACGCTGTCGCCTCCAAGGCCCTAGAGTTCATGCACTGGTCTGAGAAGCTCATCAGCTGGAGGCGAGCTGACCACCCGGAGGTGATGCCTTCTCTGGGCTCCTATGCCTTGGTGTTGGATGCCACCTTTGCAATAGAGAGGCGAGCCGCTCGTTTCTCCTGAGTCCTGATAGTTGGCGGTAGCAACATCAACATCCTTTACCGCGATACCATGGAGAAACTGAACATCAAGACGAAGCACCTCCTGCCCAGCCGGACCGTCTTCCATGGCATTGTGCCTGGCCTTTCCTGTTCACCGATCGACAAGATTAAGATAGATGTTCTCTTCGGAGACAAGGATCACTTCTGCCCCGAAGCAGTCTGGTTTGAAGTAGTGGATCTAGATGAAGGAAATATGCCCTAGAGGCAATAATAAAGTTATTATTTATTTCCTTATTTCATGATAAATGTTTATTATTCATGCTAGAATTGTATTAACCGGAAACATAATACATGTGTGAATACATAGACACACATAGTGTCACTAGTATGCCTCTACTTGACTAGCTCGTGAATCAAAGATGGTTAAGTTTCCTAGCCATGGATAAAAGAGTTGTCATTTGATTAAACATTTTCACATCATTAGGAGAATGATGTGATTGACTTGACCCATTCCGTTAGCCTTAGCACTTGATCATTTAGTATGTTGCTATTGCTTTCTTCATGACTTATACATGTTCCTGTAACTATGAGATTATGCAACTCCCGTTTACCGGAGGAACACTTTGGGTACTACCAAACGTCACAACGTAACTGGGTGATTATAAAGGAGTACTACAGGTGTCTCCGAAGGTACATGTTGAGTTGGCATATTTCGAGATTAGGTTTTGTCACTCCGATTGTCGGAGAGGTATCTCTGGGCCCTCTCGGTAATGCACATCACTATAAGCCTTGCAAGCAATGTGACCAATAAGTTGGTTACGGGATGATGCATTACGTAACGAGTAAAGAGACTTGCCGGTAACGAGATTGAACTAGGTATTGGATACCGACGATCAAATCTCGGGCAAGTAACATACCGATGACAAAGGGAACAACGTATGTTGTTATGCGGTTTGACCGATAAAGATCTTCGTAGAATATGTAGGAACGAATATGGGCATCCAGGTTCCTCTATTGGTTATTGACTGAGAATAGTTCTATGTCATGTCTACATAGTTCTCGAACCCGTAGGGTCCGCACGCTTAACGTTACGATGACAGTTTTATTATGAGTTTATAAGTTTTGATGTACCGAAGTTTGTTCGGAGTCCCGGATGTGATCACGGACATGACGAGGAGTCTCGAAATGGTCGAGACATAAAGATTGATATATTGGACGACTATATTCAGACACCGGAAGTGTTTCGGACGTTGTCGGAGAAAACCGGAGTGCCGGAGGTTACCGGAACCCCCCTGGGAGAGATAATGGGCCACATGGGCCTTGGTGGAAAGAGAGAGGGGCGGCCAGGGTGGGCCGCGCGCCCCCTCTCCCTCTGGTCCGAATTGGACTAGGAGGGGGGGCGGCGCCCCCCTCTTTCCTTCCCCCCCCTCTTCCCCTTCCTTCCCCCTCCTAGTAGGAGTAGGAAAAGGGGGAGTCCTACTCCTACTAGGAGGAGGACTCCTCCTCCTTGGCGCGCCCACAAGGGCCGGCCGGCCTCCCCCTCCCTCCTTTATATACGGGGGCAGGGGGGCACCCCAGGACACACAAGTTGATCTACGGATCGTTCCTTAGCCGTGTGCGGTGCCCCCCTCCACCATATTCCACCTCGGTCATATCGTCGCGGAGTTTAGGCGAAGCCCTGCGCCGGTAGAACATCATCATCGTCACCACGCTGTCGTGCTGACGGAACTCATCCCCGAAGCTTTGCTGGATCGGAGCCCGGGGATCGTCATCGAGCTGAACGTGTGCTGAACTCGGAGGTGCCGTACGTTCGGTGCTTGGATCGGTTGGATCGTGAAGACGTACGACTACATCAACCGCGTTGTCATAACGCTTCCGCTTACGGTCTACGAGGGTACGTGGACAACACTCTCCCCTCTCGTTGCTATGTCATCACCATGATCTTGCGTGTACGCAGGAATTTTTTTGAAATTACTACGTTCCCCAACAGTGGCATCCGAGCCTGGTTTTATGCGTAGATGTCTTATGCACGAGTAGAACACAAGTGAGTTGTGGGCGATACAAGTCATACTGCTTACCAGCATGTCATACTTTGGTTCGGCGGTATTGTGAGATGAAGCGGCCCGGACCGACATTACGCGTACGCTTACGCGAGACTGGTTTCACCGTTACGAGCACTCGTGCTTAAAGGTGGCTGGCGGGTGTCTGTCTCTCTCACTTTAGCTGAATCGAGTGTGGCTACGCCCGGTCCTTGCGAAGGTTAAAACAACACTAACTTGATGAACTATCGTTGTGGTTTTGATGCATAGGTAAGAACGGTTCTTGCTAAGCCCGTAGCAGCCACGTAAAACTTGCAACAACAAAGTAGAGGACGTCTAACTTGTTTTTGCAGGGCATGTTGTGATGTGATATGGTCAAGACGTGATGCTATATTTTATTTTATGAGATGATCATGTTTTGTAACCGAAGTTATCGGCAACTGGCAGGAGCCATATGGTTGTCGCTTTATTGTACGAAATGCAAACGCCCTGTAATTGCTTTACTTTATCACTAAGCGGTAGCGATAGTCGTAGAAGCAATAGATGGCGTAAACGACAAGGATGCTACGATGAAAATCAAGGTGTCGCGCCGGTGACGATGGTGATCACGACGGTGCTTCGAAGATGGAGATCACAAGCACAAGATGATGATGGCCATATCATATCACTTATATTGATTGCATGTGATGTTAATCCTTTATGCATCTTATCTTGCTTTGATTGACGGTAGCATTTTAAGATGATCTCTCACTAAAATTATCAAGAAGTGTTCTCCCTGAGTATGCACCGTTGCCAAAGTTTGTCGTGCCCAGACACCACGTGATGATCGGGTGTGATAAGCTCTACGTCCATCTACAACGGGTGCAAGCCAGTTTTGCACATGCAGAATACTCAGGTTAAACTTGACGAGCCTAGCATATGCAGATATGGCTTCGGAACACGGAGACCGAAAGGTCGAGCGTGAATCATATAGTAGATATGATCAACATAGTGATGTTCACCATTGAAAACTACTCCATCTCACGTGATGATCGGTTATGGTTTAGTTGATTTGGATCACGTGATCACTTAGATGACTAGAGAGATGTCTGTCTAAGTGGGAGTTCTTAAGTAATATGATTAATTGAACTTAAATTTATCATGAACTTAGTACCTGATAGTATTTTGCTTATCTATGTTTGTTGTAGATAGATGGCTCGTGCTGTTGTTCCGTTGAATTTTAATGCGTTCCTTGAGAAAGCAAAGTTGAAAGATGATGGTAGCAATTACACGGACTGGGTCCGTAACTTGAGGATTATCCTCATTGCTGCACAGAAGAATTACGTCCTGGAAGCACTGCTGGGTGCCAGGCCTGCTGCTGATGCAACTGTCGACGTTAAGAACGTCTGGCAGAGCAAAGCTGAAGACTACTCGATAGTTCAGTGTGCCATGCTTTACGGCTTAGAACCGGGTCTTCAACGACGTGTTGAACGTCATGGAGCATATGAGATGTTCCAGGAGTTGAAGTTAATATTTCAAGCAAATGCCCGGATTGAGAGATATGAAGTCTCCAATAAGTTCTATAGCTGCAAGATGGAGGAGAATAGTTCTGTCAGTGAACACATACTCAAAATGTCTGGGTATAATAATCACTTGATTCAACTGGGAGTTAATCTTCCTGATGATAGTGTCATTGACAGAATTCTCCAATCACTGCCACCAAGCTACAAGAGCTTCGTGATGAACTATAATATGCAAGGATGAACAAGACAATTCCCGAGCTCTTCGCAATGCTAAAAGCTGCGGAAGTAGAAATCAAAAAGGAGCATCAAGTGTTGATGGTTAACAAGACCACTAGTTTCAAGAAAAAGGGCAAAGGAAAGAAGAAGGGGAACTTCAAGAAGAATAGCAAGCAAGTTGCTGCTCAAGAGAAGAAACCCAAGTCTGGACCTAAGCCTGAAACTGAGTGCTTCTATTGCAAGCAGACTGGACACTGGAAGCGGAACTGCCCCAAGTATTTGGCGGATAAGAATGATGGCAAGGTGAACAAAGGTATATGTGATATACATGTTATTGATGTGTACCTTACTAGAGCTCACAGTAACACCTGGGTATTTGATACTGGTTCTATTGCTAACATTTGCAACTCGAAACAGGGACTACAGAATAAGCGAGCACTGGCCAAGGATGAGGTAACGATGCGCGTGGGAAACGGTTCCAAAGTCGATGTGATCGCGGTCGGCACGCTACCTCTACATCTACCTTCGGGATTAGTTTTAGACCTGAATAATTGTTATTTGGTGCCAGCGTTGAGCATGAACATTATATCTGGATCTTGTTTGATGCGAGACGGTTATTCATTTAAATCAGAGAATAATGGTTGTTCTATTTATATGAGTAATATCTTTTATG
Source organism: Triticum aestivum (assembly GCF_018294505.1). Classification (NCBI taxonomy): domain Eukaryota; kingdom Viridiplantae; phylum Streptophyta; class Magnoliopsida; order Poales; family Poaceae; genus Triticum; species Triticum aestivum. The sequence continues at coordinate 672,850,118 of NC_057804.1, forward strand.
GTCATGCACCCTTGAAGAGTGGTCTATTTTTGTTGAATCTCGATAGTAGTGATACACATATTCATAATGTCGAAGCCAAAAGATGCAGAGTTAATAATGATAGTGCAACTTATTTGTGGCACTACCGTTTAGGTCATATCAGTGTAAAGCGCATGAAGAAACTCCATACTGATGGAATTTTGGAATCACTTGATTATGAATCACTTGGTACTTGCGAACCGTGCCTCATGGGCAAGATGACTAAAACACCGTTCTCCGGTACTATGGAGAGAGCAACAGATTTATTGGAAATCATACATACAAATGTATGCGGTCCGATGAATGTTGAAGCTCGTGGCGGATATTGTTATTTTCTCACCTTCACAGATGATTTAAGCAGATATGGGTATATCTACTTAATGAAACACAAGTCTGAAACATTTGAAAAGTTCAAAGAATTTCAGAGTGAAGTGGAAAATCATCGTAACAAGAAAATAAAATTCCTACGTTCTGATCGTGGAGGAGAATATTTGAGTTACGAGTTTGGTTTACATTTGAAACAATGCGGAATAGTTTCACAGCTCACGCCACCCGGAACACCGCAATGAAATGGTGTGTCCGAACGTCGTAATCGTACTTTACTAGATATGGTGCGATCTATGATGTCTCTTACTGATTTACTGCTATCATTCTGGGGTCATGCTTTAGAGACGGCCGCATTCACGTTAAATAGGGCACCATCAAAATCCGTTGAGACGACGCCTTATGAACTGTGGTTTGGCAAGAAACCAAAGTTGTCATTTCTTAAAGTTTGGGGCTGCGATGCTTATGTGAAGAAACTTCAACCAGATAAGCTCGAACCTAAATCGGAGAAATGTGTCTTCATAGGATACCCAAAAGAAACAGTTGGGTATACCTTCTATCACAGATCCAAAGGCAAGACATTCGTTGCTAAGAATGGATCCTTTCTAGAGAAGGAGTTTCTCTCGAAAGAAGTGAGTGGGAGGAAAGTAGAACTTGATGAGGTAACTGTACCTGCTCCCTTATTGGAAAGTAGTTCATCACATGAATCGGTTCCTATGACACCTACACCAATTAGTGAGGAAGCTAATGATATTGATCATGAAACTTCAGATCAAGTTTCTACTGAACTTCGAAGGTCTACCAGAGTAAGATCCGCACCAGAATGGTACGGTGATCCTATTCTCGAAGTCATGTTACTTGACCATGACGAACCTACGAACTATGAGGAAGCGATGATGAGCCCAGATTCCGCAAAATGGCTAGAGGCTATGAAATCTGAGATGGGATCCATGTATGAGAACAAAGTATGGACTTTGGTTGACTTGCCCGATGATCGGCAGGCCATTGAGAAGAAATGGATCTTTAAGAAGAAGACTGACGCTGATGGTAATGTAACTGTCTATAAAGCTCGACTTGTCGCAAAAGGTTTTCGACAAGTTCAAGGGGTTGACTACGATGAGATTTTCTCACCCGTAGCGATGCTTAAGTCTGTCCGAATCATGTTAGCCATTGCTGCATTTCATGATTATGAAATCTAGCAAATGGATGTCAAAACTGCATTCTTGAATGGATTTCTGGAAGAAGAGTTGTATATGATGCAGCCAGAAGGTTTTGTTGATCCAAAAGGTGCTAGCAAAGTATGCAAGCTCCAGCGATCCATTTATGGACTGGTGCAAGCATCTCAGAGTTGGAATAAATGCTTTGGTAGTGTGATCAAAGCATATGGTTTTATACAGACTTTTGGAGAAGCCTGTTGTCGGTGTCAAAACCGGCGGATCTCGGGTAGGGGGTCCCAAGCAGTGCGTCTTAGGATCAATGGTAACAGGAGACAAGGGACACGATGTTTTACCCAGGTTCGGGCCCTCTTGATGGAGGTAAAACCCTACGTCCTGCTTGATTGATATTGATATTGTGGATGTTTACAAGAGTAGATCTACCACGAGATCAAGGAGGCTAAACTCTAGAAGCTAGCCTATGGTATGATTGTTGTTGTATATGTCTATCGACTAGCCTGGCCCCCTGTTTATATAATGCACCAGAGGCCTAGGATAACAAGAGTCCTAGCCGAATACGCCGATGGGGGAGGAGTCCTTGTCTTGATCGCCAAGTCTTGTTGATTCTTCCTTGTATGCGGCAGCTGTCCGGACTGGCCCATGAGTATACGGCCATGGGGGTCCTCGGCCCAATCCAACTGATCGGGAGACGACGTGGTGAGTACCTCCTAGTCCAGGACACCGTCAGTAGCCCCCTGAACCGGTCTTCAAGTTAGGGACGCTCCTCGATTCTTCCGAACTGTTCTTCATCTTCGGTTGCCGGTCTTGAAAACTGGTTCAACAAATCTTCTCATCTTCGATCTTGAGGATCGCCGAAATGCATTCGACGAGTTTATACGTCGGGTATCCGAGGAGCCCCTTTAAGTTTCCGGCCTTTGTCAATGCCTTGTTATTTTTATGCCACATGTCGGGTTTGAAGTTGTTCCCGGGCGGCAACGTCCTCTTGCGTCCGAGCTCCAACGCCGGACTGCATTCGAGGTATCTTTTGCAGCCGAGCACCAATGCCGGACTGCTTCCCAGCTCTAACGCCGGACTATGTATCCGAGCTCCAATGCCGGACTGTATCCGAGGTGTCGTAGATCACCTTGGTTCAAAGAACTTTGAAGGAGTTTAGCCGAGCTTAATGCCGGAAATGCCCTCTATGGAGCCAGCCACTAGCGCCCGAGCTTTATGCCGGACTGCTTCCGAGGTGGTTAAGCACCTCGGTCATGGGCTGATTTTTGGTCAATGTTTTTTATTGATGCAATTTATTCTCTGACGAGATATATAGCCAGTAGCCCTCAAGGTGGGTATCGGTCTAAAACCCGAGATGCACATGAAGGATGACATAAGACCGCTGATCCCCATAGCCGCTGAGACTCAGGTTGATTTGCAAAATCGGTCTGAGGATCAAGTCCTAGCTCGGCAGAATACTTCAGGACACAAAAAGCGGCGTGCTCAGTCCTCGAGACTTGGGTTGGGTGCGGCCGACCAACCTGAGGATCAAAATCTCCTCGGAAACTGTATTGCACTTAAAATTTTCTGCATAGAACAGGCAATGCAGTAGCCCCCGAGACACTGGTCGGGTGGCAACACCAGATCAGGGGATTAATGTGCCCCTTTAATATTTGTAAATAATAATCCCGAAGCCCAGTAGCCCCCGAGCCTTAATGCAGGCATGGGAGGCCGAATTAAGGATCGATATCCATAGTAAAATCACAAATTATGTGTAATGACTCTATGTATCCAAGTACTTTACGTCATTAATGCTCGGATCTGCATTGTACAAAACTTTGTTGACCGACCATCGGCTTCCACCTCCTCGGCCAATAGCCGAGGAGTGTTTGTCCTACTTTATAAAGCCTTTATGAGGGCAAAGATTTACAACAAACAAGGCAATCTGGCCATATGGTTTTATAAACAAAGGTACGCGGAGAGACATGTTATATTACTGTTTAACAGAAGAAATGTCTTCCAGAGAAAATAGTCCCGCTATCGGTTCCTTTCTTTGGGTTGTCATGCTAAGCATGATCATGAAACCTCTGCTCCAATGTAAGAGCAAAATATCGAGGATTTAGTTTGGGAGGCCAGTTAATAGCCTCCGATAGTGTTCGGCGACAGTCGAGGTCAAGCCGGAAACACTTCGGCCAATGAATGGCCCATCATTTAATATAGTCATCGGATCGCTGACCAGTTTACACCTATTGTGACAGTCAGTTTTCGGCTTTCTCCACTGAGGTGCTTGACCATGCGAGCTGGAAGCACAATCGCAGTGGTTCTCCCTTTGCACACCTAGCCGAACAAAGCGGAACGTAGGAGGCAAGCGCGGGAGCCGGGCAACCCAACTATTGACCGAAGACACAATTCGAAGCTGATGCATATATAGCAATATCCGAGAATGTTTTTGCCGAATCTCTAAAGGTGTCCGGCGTTGCACTGCGAGACTTGTGCTGAAAACACACAAATAGTTAAAAGTGCCATAAGCTTTGAAAACCAAAAAACGTCAGTAAAAACATGACGTCCGAACAAGATCAAGTGTTCGGTGCCGATCCGAAAATTGGACTTTAGAAAAAAGTGCTTCTGCCGTGCTTTAACTTTGCAACGACTAAGAAGAAAAACACTTAGTATGAAACGGCTCAAATAAATATAAGAGCCCCCAAGCGACTTGGGTAAAATTTGACTATAAAATGTAAGGTGACATGTAGAATTCCTTCTAGCCGGATTGTAGATCGTTTGTCATAGCGGACCTTTTCGCTTCAACCTCTGGACCCAATAGTCCGGAGTGTGTCCGAATACCCTCGCGGTTATAAAAACCGGGGCATGCGTGGAGACCAGGCGTAGGGGTCATTAGTGCTTTATCAGACAAGTGCCCAACTAGTTATGTTATATTACATGGTTAGTAAGAAACATCTTCCAGGGAGAATAGTTCCGTTAGGGGTTCCTTTCCCTGGGAGGCATGCCCTAAAGTGCATGTCCAGACTGCGAAAAGAGCAGAAAAACATCTGGGGGCAGGTAAATAAATAGGTAAGAAATCATCTTTTAGTTCACCGACCGAGTATTCCCTTAAGAACGCTAGCTTTCGGCTTCACCCAGTCTGAGGTACATATCCGGCTGACCCGGCAGTAACAATCGCAGAGGTGCTCCCTTTACCATCTAGCCGAACAATTGGGAACGTAGGGGTAAGCACAGGAGCCAGGCAACCCAGCTTGGCCAAAACTTAAGTCATATCGATGCATATAATGGTGAATAAAAGGTACATGCGGAAGTGTGACACATGTGTTGGGCATAAAGCCCGTATTAATAAGCTTCTGTTAAAGAAGCCCCCAGGTATAATGAGCACGGGTAGCGCGTCAAGTGTGTGCGAACAAAGTTTCGACAAGGAAAAAGTTTTTACGAGCAACTTTTTTACAAAAAAGTATAATTCTTGGTCGAACCGAACACAAGTTATAAATTTAAAACTTTGAGCATGAAGGCAACTTAGCTGGTTAATGTGTTCGGTATTGGCGACGCGGTCCGAGCTTGATGCGGGACAAGGTTCCATCCCCCAAGCCGGTCCCGAGGTGGCGGAGCAAGGAGCTCGGCACTCCGAAGTGGTGACATAGCACGGTCAATGCAGGACGGCAGAGTGATGCCGAAGTCCCCGGCATGGGGTAATGAAGTGTTGACGAAGCCCCCCGTCCAGCCGAGGTGACGTCAAAGGATATAGTCCGGCTGGATCATTTTCCTGTGCACAAAAAATAGTGCAGACCGGGGATAATAGTAATAATAGGAATTAAAAAAAATGTTGCATAATAAATAATTTATGCAAAGTGAGTAGTAAAAGAAATATGGCTTGGCGCCGAAGTCGATGTCGATGCAGGTCGTCGGTGTAATGCAATAAAGGCGTGGCAAAGCCTGGATTCACAGGTCGGTCCGAGTTCCGGATGCGGCGTTCGCCGAACTGTCAACGGAAACTGACCGAACCATCATGCGACCGTCAATAATGCGGCCACCATTTGATAGACCTTTGTACATATGCTGGACTAATCAGAGTAATAATTCCTTGGGAAAAATTTAACCCAAACAAGCAAAAAGGAAATACTAGGATTAATAGCACCTGGTTTATTTGTTGTAGCAATCCGAAGGAAGGTGATTCCCAAAATTGAGACTCGATCCGCACATCCATGCCTGGTCGGCTAGTGACGCCGAAGTGTCCGGAGTAGGTTGATGAAGAGATGGCGAAGCCCCCGGTCCAGCCGAGATGTCGAAGTAAGTCGGCGTGATGGACACCAGCTTGAAGAAGCAATAGTGCGGCCCTGCCGATGCAGGTCGTGACGTGGTCGATGCCGGCTTGACGAAGCGACCGTGCGGTGATGCCGGTATATGCCCGCTCCGTGTAATCCGTGGGGCGGAGATGTTGGTGATGATTTATCCTTCGCGATGCCGGACTCTTGTTCGGCTTGCCGAGATGATGATCCGAAGAAATTGAGCTCGGCTCAACAAAGCGACGACGTGTCTAACGCAGGTCGGCCGCCGTGGAGTGATGTTGTCGGGCTGGTTTGACACCGGCGCGACGGTGAAGTTCGTATTGCAAGAATACTTTTAATACTACTGGGATGTGTTTGAGAACAAAACACAACACCCCATACGAAAACTTCCTTCAAAAAGGATGTCCGAGATCCCGTTCATAAAGAAGACGAATTTGGGTCGGATTCGTTCTCGCGCAGAAAACAGATCCAAAAAGTGATGCACTAATCGGAAGTTTCCCGGAGTTTGGACGGTCGGATCGAGCTGAATGTTTGGCAGGTGGTAGATATGGGAATTCCGCAGCAAATCAACGGTTGGATCCTCCAAAGGACGTCTGAGCTAGATGCTGGATACCACGCCCTAAACTCGTCCGGATTCTCATCCAGATTCAACAGGGCTCCGGTATATCGGAGATTGCTGGAGATTCCTCCATCGGAACTCGACGAAATTTTTGCAGGGTTGTTGTAGACTTAATTTCGCACAATTCCACCGAAGCGATCGTTAAAACGACATCCGAGGAGGCGGTGGCGGCAGACACAAGTCCGCTGTCCAGAAAAATAGTACAGTCGCCTGAGGGCAATGTTGACGTTGAGCCCCCGGGCTCCCTGGATGATTCCTCCATGATCTTAATAGAGATCGGAGTTGATGTTGATGAAGGCCTTCATCCGAACATGACGATCGGAGGTAGGGCGCAGTCCTCGGTCAAGCCAAGGGGACCAGTTGAGCTGGTGGCAAAGAAGCCGACGCCGCAGTTGACCTGCAGTCGAGCCATTGATCCTTTCGCCGATCACACAGCGGAACTCTCAATGAAAGCACCAATGTCGGTGTCAAAACCGGCGGATCTCGGGTAGGGGGTCCCAAGCAGTGCGTCTTAGGATCAATGGTAACAGGAGACAAGGGACACGATGTTTTACCCAGGTTCGGACCCTCTTGATGGAGGTAAAACCCTACGTCCTGCTTGATTGATATTGATATTGTGGATGTTTACAAGAGTAGATCTACCACGAGATCAAGGAGGCTAAACTCTAGAAGCTAGCCTATGGTATGATTGTTGTTGTATATGTCTATCGACTAGCCTGGCCCCATGTTTATATAATGCACCAGAGGCCTAGGATAACAAGAGTCCTAGCCGAATACGCCGGTAGGGGAGGAGTCCTTGTCTTGATCGCCAAGTCTTGTTGATTCTTCCTTGTATGCGGCAGCTATCCGGACTGGCCCATGAGTATACGGCCATGGGGGTCCTCGGCCCAATCCAACTGATCGGGAGACGACGTGGTGAGTACCCCCTAGTCCAGGACACCGTCACCTGTATTTACAAGAAAGTGAGTGGGAGCTCTGTAGCATTTCTGATATTATATGTAGATGACATATTATTAATTGGAAATGATATAGAATCTCAGGATAGCATAAAGGGATACTTGAATAAAAGTTTTTCAATGAAAGATCTAGGTGAAGCTTCTTACATATTGGGCATCAAGATCTATAGAGATAGATCAAGACGCTTAATAGGACTTTCACAAAGCACATACCTTGATAAAATTTTGAAAAAGTTCAAAATGGATCAGGCAAAGAAAGGGTTCTTGCCCGTGCTTCAAGGTGTGAAGTTGAGTCAAGCTCAATGCCTGACCACAGCAGAAGATAGAGAGAAAATGAAAGATGTTCCCTATGCTTCAGCCATAGGCTCTATCATGTATGCAATGCTGTGTACCAGACCTGACGTATGCTTAGCAATAAGTTTGGCAGGGAGGTACCAAAGTAATCCAGGAGTGGATCACTGGATAGCGGTCAAGAACATCCTGAAATACCTGAAAAGGACTAAGGATATGGAGGTGACAAAGAGCTAGTCGTAAATGGTTACGTCGATGCAAGCTTTGACACTGATCCGGGCGATTCTAAATCGCAAACCGGATACGTGTTTTTATTAAACGGTGGAGCTGTAAGTTGGTGCATTTCTAAACAAAGCGTCGTGGCAGGATCTACATGTGAAGCTGAGTACATAGCTGCTTCGGAAGCAGCAAATGAAGGAGTCTGGATGAAGGAGTTCATTACCGATCTAGGTGTCATACCTAGTGCATCGGGACCAATAAAGATCTTCTGTGACAATACTGGTGTAATTGCTTTGGCAAAGGAATCCAGATTTCACAAGAGGACCAAGCACATCAAGAGACGCTTCAATTCCATCCGGGACCAAGTCCAAGTGGGAGACATAGAAATTTGCAAGATACATACGAATCTGAATGTTGCAGACCCATTGACTAAGCCTCTCTCACGAGCAAAACATGATCAGCACCAAGACTCCATGGATGTTAGAATCATTACTATGTAATCTAGATTATTGACTCTAGTGCAAGTGGGAGACTGAAGGAAATATGCCCTAGAGGCAATAATAAAGTTATTATTTATTTCCTTATTTCATGATAAATGTTTATTATTCATGCTAGAATTGTATTAACCAGAAACATAATACATGTGTGAATACATAGACAAACATAGTGTCACTAGTATGCCTCTACTTGACTAGCTCGTGAATCAAAGATGGTTAAGTTTCCTAGCCATGGACAAAAGAGTTGTCATTTGATTAAACGGGATCACATCATTAGGAGAATGATGTGATTGACTTGACCCATTCCGTTAGCCTTAGCACTTGATCGTTTAGTATGTTGCTATTGCTTTCTTCATGACTTATACATGTTCCTGTAACTATGAGATTATGCAACTCCCGTTTACCGGAGGAACACTTTGGGTACTACCAAACGTCACAACGTAACTGGGTGATTATAAAGGAGTACTACAGGTGTCTCTGAAGGTACATGTTGAGTTGGCATATTTCGAGATTAGGTTTTGTCACTCCGATTGTCGGAGAGGTATCTCTGGGCCCTCTCGATAATGCACATCACTATAAGCCTTGCAAGCAATGTGACCAATAAGTTGGTTACGGGATGATGCATTACGTAACGAGTAAAGAGACTTGCCGGTAACGAGATTGAACTAGGTATTGGATATCGACGATCAAATCTCGGGCAAGTAACATACCGATGACAAAGGGAACAACGTATGTTGTTATGCGGTTTGACCGATAAAGATCTTCGTAGAATATGTAGGAACCAATATGGGCATCCAGGTTCCGCTATTGGTTATTGACCGAGAATAGTTCTAGGTCATGTCTACATAGTTCTCGAACCCGTAGGGTCCGCACGCTTAACGTTACGATGACAGTTTTATTATGAGTTTATAAGTTTTGATGTACCGAAGTTTGTTTGGAGTCCTGGATGTGATCACGAACATGACGAGGAGTCTCGAAATGGTTGAGACATAAAGATTGATATATTGGACGACTATATTCGGACACCAGAAGTGTTTCGGACGTTGTCGGAGAAAACCGGAGTGCCGGAGGGTTACCGGAACCCCTCGGGGAGAGATAATGGGCCACATGGGCCTTGGTGGAAAGAGAGAGGGGCGGCTAGGGTGGGCCGCGTGCCCCCTTTCCCTCTGGTCCGAATTGGACTAGGAGGGGGGGCGCCCCCCTCTTTCCTGCCCCCTCCTAGTAGGAGTAGGAAAAGGGGAGTCCTACTCCTACTAGGAGGAGGACTCCTCCTCCTTGGCGCGCCCACAAGGGCCGGCCGGCCTCCCCCTCCCTCCTTTATATACGGGGGCAGGGGGGCACCCCAGGACACACAAGTTGATCTACGGATCGTTCCTTAGCCATGTGCGGTGCCCCCCTCCACCATATTCCACCTCGGTCATATCGTCGCGGAGTTTAGGCGAAGCCCTGCGCCGGTAGAACATCATCATCGTCACCACGCCGTCGTGCTGACGGAACTCATCCCCGAAGCTTTGCTGGATCGGAGCCCGGGGATCGTCATCGAGCTGAACGTGTGCTGAACTCGGAGGTGGCGTACGTTCGGTGCTTGGATCGGTCGGATCGTGAAGACGTACGACTACATCAACCGCGTTGTCATAACGCTTCCACTTACGGTCTACGAGGGTACGTGGACAACACTCTCCCCTCTCGTTGCTATGTCATCACCATGATCTTGCGTGTACGTAGGAATTTTTTTGAAATTACTACGTTCCCCAACACTAGAGAGCCCCTATCATGCATTACTTGGCCCACCTGCTCTGGCCAAGTTCATGGTTGTGCCTCACTACGCCTACCTCAAGATGAAGATGCCGGGAACCAAGGGCATCATCACCATAGTCGGAGACTACAAGAAGTCGTCCGCCTGTGCCGCCGCAAGCAGCCTGCTGGCCGAGTCCCTCGTGATTGCCGCAGAAAAGAAGCTCCTTGACCGGGTTGTGGCCATGGCCGGCAAGCAGCCGAACCTGTCGCCAGACCCCAAGGAGTCGGAGACCCAGGGCTCTTTCCAGCCGGCCAAAGAGACCAAGAAGATACCCTTGGACCCGAACCACCCGGAGAGGTTCGCTCTCATAGGAACCAAACTTGACAACAAAAAAGAAAGCGAGCTCGTCGATTTCCTCCATGAGAATCGGGATATATTTGCATGGTCCCCCCAAGGACATGCCGAGTGTTCCAAAGGATTTCGCCGAGCACAAGCTACATGTCAGGGCAGATGCCAAACCAGTCAAGAAGCCTCTCCGCCGACTATGTGAAGAGAAGAGAATAATTGTTGGTGAAGAGATAGCCTGACTTCTAGTAGTCGACTTCATCATGGAAGTGTTCTTTCCAGAGTGGCTAGCCAACACAGTCCTTGTGCTGAAGAAGAACAACAAATGGCGCATGTGTATTGATTATACCAGCCTCAACAAAGCCTGCCCCAAGGACCCGTTTGCTTTGCCACGAATTGATCAAGTGACAGACTCCACAGTCGGATGCGAGCTGTTGAGTTTCTTGGATGCTTACTCAGGGTATCACCAGATCAAGCTAGACCCGGCCGACCGCCTGAAGACCGCCTTCAACACACCATTCGGAGCCTTCTGCTACCTAACCATGACATTTGGCTTGAGAAATGTCATTGCCACTTTTCAGCGTTGCATGCAGAAGTGCCTCCTCAAGCAGCTCGGCAGAAATGCCCACGTCTATGTAGACGATATTGTGGTGAAGACGGAGAAGCGCGACACCCTGTTGGAAGATCTCAAAGAAACATTTGACAACTGGCGCCGTTTTCAGATCAAGCTTAACCCGGAGAAATGCGTTTTTGGAGTGCCAGCCGGCCAACTCCTTGGCTTCCTAGTCTCTGAACGCGGCATTGAGTGCAACCCTGTAAAGATCAAAGCCATTGAGAGGATGGAGATACCTACCTGACTGCGAGATGTCCAGAAATTTATCGGGTGCTTGGCATCCCTCAGCCGCTTCATCAGTCGGCTGGGAGAGAAGGCTCTTCCCCTATACCAGCTCATGAAAAAAACCACTCACTTCGAGTGGAATGACCAGGCAGACGTGGCTTTTCACCAGCTGAAGAAAATGTTGACCACATCGCCTGTCCTGGCGGCTCCGACCGACAAAGAGCCCATGCTCCTTGTTGAATATATGTTCACATGTTCCATCTTATTCTCGATGAAGTTAGAGCAAGAAGGTTTTCTGTGCCATTAATAGAACTTTGCTTATGTTATACCTGCAAATGGTTGGTTCTGCATCCAATAAAATGATATTACCTGCCTAGCTATATATGCACTATATGTTTGGCTTTTCTTATATTGTAAAACAATTAAAAATTCCCAACTTTGGTAACTGACCATCATATGAATAAGTTTGAACAGATTTAACTTTCATGTTTCATACCTTCGTATAAGGTATGAAAATTACTATTATTCTATCTCTTTTAAAACGGAAATGATAACTGACAAATGGTCGCCAGGAGGCTAACCCCGGCAAACGCCTTCCTCGCCGTTGCACGTATCTCAGCACAAGGCCGATGCCACGAAGATCAGCTGGAGCCATTTGCCAAAGTGTGCGAGGAGGGTTTCGAACTCACGACCTCCTGCGCAGGGGGTGGGGCGCTTACTACTCGACTGAAGTGGGATGTTGTGATCTATGTATCTTGGCACAAGGCCGATGTCACCTAGAGAAGTTGGGTTCGTTCGCTGGTTCGTTCCCTTGCGAAGGTTCCCTTTTTCTCTCCAAAAAGAATACATGACCAAGGTGCATGAAGAGGTGTTTGAGCTCGCGACCTCCTATGTAGGGGGGGGGGGGGGGGAGGCACTTCCCACTCGATTGAAGAGGTGGGGTTGTGAACTCTTTAAACTACTATATGTACTAGTAGATGGTACGTGCTATGCACGTGATGTCTTGTGATCAAACAACAATCAAGGTTACACGATACAATTCTTGGTGGCTTGGTGCCCAAATGACTTTACACGATGGGTTTTCACAAAACAGCCACAAAAGATCTTGCATAGAACTTTTTCTCTCATTAATAACAGAACGTGAGGGTGCAGGTGTATAGTGGGTTCAAGATAACTCCACAAAGATCATGTCCACCTTATTTTGGCGCGCGGCCGCACCAAGCGAATCCCATAAACCACGGCTGTTGGATCAGCTGGGTTGGGTAAGAAATCAACGACTAATACTTCAATATCACCGCGGGCGATGAGTCAAAGTTCAAAAAATCGCGTAATGTAGTAGTAGAAGATTTTAAAGAAAAACTGTTTTAAATTTGATTTTTCATTTGGAAAAAATCCTGATTTTTTTACCATTTTTGAAAGAACAAAAAATCCCTATTTTAGGGATTTTTTTTCTTCTAAACTTGCCATGTGCAACTTTTAGTTATAGGTGGCATGGCAATTCTTTTTTATTTTAAGCCATGTCCTTTTTTGTCTCCGAAAACATGGCAATTTTTAGGTCTTTTTGTAATGCCCATGGCTGGGAAATTGTATCACTTATCCATGTTAATTTTGGAATTGTCTTTTTTTTTTTTTACTTTCTCACATGGAAATTTTATTATTTAGAGCATGGCATTTCAATAATTAATAACATATCATGTTTATTATGAAGAGGATGGCAGTTTTATTACTAAGAGCATGGCATTTTATTATGGTTTTAGGGAACCGCCGCCCGGAGAGCCGTTGGATTAACCACCTAACAGCCGTCGGATGCAACCACCGCCCGCATACTGACCAGGTCGTTATTTCCCGCAACAGCCGCTCTGTTTCAGAAACAGAATCCCCTGTCCGCCGTCCGGTGGATCTTTTTAGAAGATCCGCCGCCTCGCGAGCCATCCGATCTAGGTTGCTCACTATACGATGGCTCTTTATAACAAGAGTACTAACTATTGTAACAAGGCCTTTGTTTCAGAAACACATCGTTGACTATTGCAACAAGAGCTTTGTTTCAGAAAGACGTCAGTGACTATTGAAACAAGCGCTTTGTTTCAGAAACACGTCGGTGACCATTGCAAGAAGAGCTTTGTTTCAGAAATATTGGTGACGTTGCAAATCTTTCTGTGCATGATCCTTCTTTGTAACAAGAGCTTTGTTTTAGAAACATTGTTGACTATTGCAACAAGACCTATGTTTCAGCAACATTGATGGTGTTGCAAAAGCATATACGAACGGTGCTTAACCCCCAAATGCCTCTGCCGCAGATGGCAACAACCTGCCGCGAAGCCCGTAAACACGCCACACAGGGCTGGGAGGGATCCATCAGCGAGGGCTCCCCCGACATCGACGGCACCGACGAAGAGGTTGTGCGCTGAGCCGCAGCACCAGGAGAGCTTGCGCCCGAAGCTTTTGCGCCGTCCGGTGATCCTGTTGCCCGCCGACGAGCCCTTTCTCCGGCGCCTCCTTCCTCCCTTTCTCTGCTCGTCACAGGAACCGTGCAGCTGCCATCGAGTCCTTCGCCTCCGGCTGCTTTCCCAACGAGCTCGGGCCAGATCCGGCGCCCAGGGCAGGAGAGATTTGAGCGGCGGCGGGACCGGCTGCCCGTGTGAACCGCAGCGGCACTTAGCTTCCAACGCCCTGTCCACTCTGTACCATGAGAGAAGATATGCGAGAGAATAGAGTAGGGAAGAACAGTTGGGCGTTTGGTTCAGAAATCGGGGGAAGGTGGAGACGTGCGTCAGGTCCACATGGACACGTGTTGCACAGCGAAGGCGGTGGACACTTCTTTTCAGCCGGTTGAAACTGAGCGTTTTCCTTTTATTATTAATAACATGATTTTTTTCATTAAGAGGATTGCAGTTTTATTATTTGACAGCCCTAGTAGTATGGAGCAGTACAACCACAAGAATAGTAGTGGTTGAATGATAAGCCGGGCGGGCAGTCGGAGTGATCCCGCCACCCGCTCCGCGCCACCCACTCGATCAGCAATGAGCATGCATGCATGGTGGTGATGCCTGGTGACCCACCTTCGGCGCGCGCGACCCAACCTTCTCCGATCCGCCTAACAATAGCCGGCGTCCCTTGCATATAAACACCACGGCGAGGCGCTCATAGCCACACCACCACCGCCATCTCCATCTCTCAACCCAACAAGCACCCATCCATTGCCAAGGCGCCTGCAGCTCGCAAGCACTCACCGATCCAATTCCAACCAAGCCAAAGCCAAAGCCAAAGCCAAGCCAACAATAACAATGGCCCGCGCCGCTGTCTTCATCGTCGCCCTCCTCCTGGTCGCCGTCGCGGTGGCGCCATTCGCCGACGCCAAGGGCAAGAAGGCCAAGGCCGAGAAGAAGGCCGAAGCGCCGGTGCCGTCCGCCAGCTCGCCCGCCGAAGCGCCCGCGGCCGACGCCCCCGCCTCCGAGCCCTCCGCTGCGGATGCACCGGAGCCCAGCAGCAGCACCTCCGACTGATTGATGTGTTGGAAATATGAGCAATTTACCGAATGATTTTATTAACAGAAGTACTAGATAAAGCATGGCTAGTATAACAGTGATAAAATAAGCCATGCGATTTGACAAAGAGAAGGTGAACATCATGTTCATATATGAACCGTAACTAAACATATCTAGAGCAAACAATATAGCAGGTTGCATATATGAAATAGAGTCTAACATATCTAGGGCAAATACTAGAACAAGGAACTGTAGCAGAACCTCTAATAGAAAGGGGACAAACACGTACGGGACAACAACAGGAGCAGAGGCACTGGACTTGGGGTCGGTGTCCTCCATGTCGTCGAGGAGGTTGTCGACGTCGGGGAAGTAGTCGTCGGAATCCGGGGCGTCCGTGACGAAGAAGTCAGTAGTCGCGCAAAGCGCTCCCCAAAAACCTTATCACCCTTCTCCCGTACATGACTCAAAAGGTGTGGTTTCGGAGGCCTACTATCCCGACCTGCGGTGCACGCCGCAAGCCGGGATGGGGAAGATTGTAGCAGCAGCGCAGCGCTCAGGAACTGTGTGGCGAGAGGAAGAGGACCTTCTGATGTGTCTCTCTGGAGAGGAACGACCTCTCTTATATAGGCACAGGAGAGGGACATGAACAAGCTGCGACAGGAGGTGAAGCAATGGAGGGAGACGAAGTGAACAGGCAGCACGCGAAGAGGTGCGCCGTTCGTATTCATTATCCACTACCGCAAAAACTTTGCAGCTCCCAAGTGACCTTTCGTATACCCGTAGTGCGTGGCAAAAATTAGGCATCGGCTCGGTTCATTCCCGCAACCCGCGGCGCGTCGTGACGAGGCCGGCGGCGAAGGAGGAGCGCGCGTGGATGTCCCTCTTATTCTCATGCTCATACAAGTGGGGAAAGAACCTCCCTTATAAAGAGGTCCAACTCCCACTCAACTAGCAATATGAAACTAAACTTTAGTAGTATCCATTGCCTTGCACAAATGGGCTAAGTGGGCCTCTAGGATTTATTTAGGAATTTCTGAAATAGTTATTGGGCTGTCCCAAAATAGACTAAATTCCGGCAATCCCCCACCAGATCCCAGAGGCACACAAAATTTGCCTTTGGTTCCAAAACACTATTTTATATACCGGTACTACAGTGGAGACTGTTAAGTTGAACTTCCACCTAGAACTCTATGCTACATTAGTAAGCAACTTGGACAGTGGACTGGGCCTTGAACTGCAAGTTTTCTTCGAATCTAGCTTCACATAAAGCCTTGACCGATACGTGGCTACTGTGGGTCTTCCCCGCGGGTGGAGCTTATGCGTCATACCCCGAGACCTTTCATGAGTTTACTAGAGAGAACCCTACTCTCATAGATTGCGACATTTAACAATCAGACTCATATAGGTGCGTTCTTCAAAAGATGTTCTGCAGGACAACATCTCTGCTTCAATGAGCCTCTTAGAACACATTAAGATATACATCAACCTGCCATGCAGTTTTAGGAGAGTATTGCATCTTCATGGAGTGGTATTTTTAATAGTAAAGGTACTCTCCTCCCAGTTGACCAACAACTTATCTTCCACATCTAATTCACGGGATCTCCGATCACAAAGAATAGGTTACCACTGTGAACAACTCATATTGTGGGTCTCATACCCATTTCCCTCGATGCATTATCTATCACATTACGTGATAGACCCTTAGTAAAATGATCTGCCAGATTTTTAGACGTTTGGATATAATCCAATGCAATAACTTCAGAGTTTCTCATTTTTTGATAGACTTTAACCTTCTCTGAATGTGTCTTGATG
The DNA here is from genome assembly GCF_018294505.1 of Triticum aestivum. Taxonomy (NCBI): domain Eukaryota; kingdom Viridiplantae; phylum Streptophyta; class Magnoliopsida; order Poales; family Poaceae; genus Triticum; species Triticum aestivum. The sequence continues at coordinate 672,866,700 of NC_057804.1, forward strand.
ACTTCATGTTATCCTTTGAACTGTTCACTTTCGTGATCACAGTTTGATTATCGCAGTTCATAAGGATACCCGGTACAGGTTTCTCAACAACCGGCAAGTCATTCAAGAGCCGACGAAGCCAATCTACTTCGACCGTAGCTGTATCTAGTGTTGTGATTTCTGCTTACATTCTTGACCTCATTAACATGGTCTGCTTGCAATACTTCCAAGAAACATCGCCACCTCCATGAGTGAATACATATCCGCTCGTGGCCTTTATCTCATCAGCATCTGAAATCCAGTTTGAGTCACTATACCCTTCAAGCACCTTGGGTGCCCAGTGTAGTGAATTCCATAATTCGCAGTGCCTTTCAAATAACGCAAAACTCTCTCTAGAGCTTTCCAATGCACATCTCCTGGTTTTGAGACAAACCGGCTTAGTTTGCTAACAGCAAAATAAATGTCAGGTCTTGTAGCACTGGCTAAGTACATAAGCGAGCCAATAATTTGAGAATATTTCAACTAGTCTCTAACAATTCTTTGATTCTTTCGAAGCAACACACTAGCATCACATGGTGTTGGAGATGGCTTGCAGTCACTGTAACCAAAGCGACTCAAGATGTTTTCCACATAGTGAGATTGAAGCAATGTAATCCCACCATCATCGTCTCTCAACAACTTGATGTTCAGAATGACATCAGCCACTCCTAAATCCTTCATCTCAAAACAGCGAGATAGGAAATCCTTGACCTCCTTAATAATATTCAGATTTGTTCCGAAAATCAGTATGTCATCAACATACAAGCAAATCATAACTCCCTCGCCCCCACCATGGCGATAGTACACACATTTGTCAGCTTCATTCACAACAAAGCCTGCAGCTGTTAAAGTTCTTTCGAACTTCTCATGCCACTGTTTGGGTGCTTGCTTAAGTCCATACAAAGACTTCAGCAACTTGCACACTTTCCCTTCCTGACCATCTATTACAAACCCATCTGGTTGTTCCATATAAATTTCCTCGTCCAACTCTCCATTTAGGAAAGCAGTCTTAACATCCATTTGATGAACGAGAAGACCATGTGAGGCAGCTAGTGAAAGTAGAACTCGAATAGTGGTCAGTCGAGCCACATGTGAGTAAGTATCAAAGAAGTCTTCACCTTCCTTTTAGGTATAACCCTTAGCCATGAGCCGAGCCTTGTACTTTTCAATAGTACCATCAGGCCTAAGCTTCTTCTTGAATACCCATTTGCATCCTATAGGTTTGCACCCATAAGGACGATCAGTTATCTCCCAAGTTTCATTCCCCAAGATGGAATCCATCTCATTACGGACCGCTTCCTTCCAGTAGTCAACATCCTCAGATGCATAGGCCTTTGAAATAGAACTGGGAGTGTCATCTATGAGATACACAAGAAAATCATCACCAAAGGACTTTGCAATCCTCTGTCTCTTGCTCCTAGTAGGAACTTCATTGTTCTCCTCCACAGGACTTTCAAAGTGTTCCATCGAAATGGCAGGTTCAGTAATTTTAACTGGTTCCTGATTCGATGAACTAGGCATCTCCTGATTAGATGAGGTAGCCATATCCTTCATGGGAAAGATATCTTCAAAGAAAGTCGCATCATTCGACTCCATGATCGTACCGACATGCATGTCAGGTACCTCAGATTTTACAACCAAGAATCTATAACCAATGCTATGAAAAGCATATCCCAGGAAAACACAATCCATATTTTTTGGTCCCAGCTTCCGCTTCTTTGGAATTGGCACATTGACTTTCGCCAAACAACCCCAGGTTCGTAGATAAGAGAGCTTTAACCTTTTCTTCTCCCATTCCTCGAATGGATTTATCTCTTTGTTCTTTGTGGGAACTCGGTTTAGGACATGACATGCTGTCAATATCGCCTCCCCCACCATGCCTTGGAGAGACCCGATGTGTCTAACATGGCGTTAACCAAATCAGTTAGAGTACAGTTCTTCCTTTCGGCCACCCCATTTGACTGAGGTGAATAGGGAGGCGTCCTCTCATGAATTATACCATGTTCTGCACAAAAGGAATCAAATTCATTTGAGAAATACTCTCCACCATGATCGGACCTAAGCCTCTTGATCTTTCGATCAAGTTGGTTTTCCGCTTCAGCCTTATAGATCTTGAAATAGTTCAAAGCCTCATCCTTAGATTTCAGAAGATACACATGACAATATCTAGTGGAGTCATTGTCGGTGTCAAAACCAGCGGATCTCGGGTAGGGGGTCTCGAACTGTGCGTCTAAGGCTAATGGTAACAGGAGACTGGGGACACGATGTTTACCCAGGTTCGGTCCCTCTCGATGGAGGTAATACCCTACTTCCTGCTTGATTGATCTTGATGATATGAGTATTACAAGAGTTGATCTACCACGAGATCGTAGAGGCTAAACCCTAGAAGCTAGCCTATGATTATGATTGTTGTCCTTGTCTTACGGACTAAAACCCTCCGGTTTATATAGACACCAGATGGGGCTAGGGTTACACAGAGTCGGTTACAGAGAAGGAGATCTATCATCCGGATCGCCAAGCTTGCCTTCCACGCAAAGGAGAGTCCCATCTGGACACGGGACGAAGTCTTCAATCTTGTATCTTCATAGTCCAACAGTCCGGCCGAAGTATATAGTCCGGCTGTCCGGATACCCCCTTATCCAGGACTCCCTCAGTAGCCCTTGAACCAGGCTTCAATGACGATGAGTCTGGTGCACAGATGGTCTTCGGCATTGCAAGGCGGGTTCCATCTCCGAATGCTCCATGAAAGATTGTGAACACAAGGATCGTGTCCGGCTCTGCAAAATAATTTCCGCGCACCACCGTAGAGAGAATAACACTTCATAGATCCGATCTGCTGACAAGTTTTCGCAGCATGTTCTCACGCCGCGGCTTGGTTTAATACGAACCGTTTTTCTCAGCCTGCCACGATATGCACAGCAGGGCAGTTTTATTGGCACGTCTTGTCGAAGCAGAGATCGTGTCCCCCTTAATACGGGATTCTCATCAATACGGGCGCGGGTAACCCCACCACGCCTGTTGGTATGACTCCGTGTTTTTAGGAAAGTCCCAAACGGTTACGCTGGGGACGCTTGACATTCACCCCCTTTATAGAAGGGTCGAAGCCTATCCCTCTATCTCCACGCTTGCGCCTTCCTGCACCTTGAGTTCCAACACCCAAAGCTCAAGATTAAGCACCTCGGATCTTCAATCATGTCTGGATCCGACCTTCAAGGCCGGTGGATGGCCTCCTCTATTACAGAGGAGGACATTGCAAAGCTTAGGGGGGCCGGGTATCTGACCGCCGATGTAAAGCACAGGCTTCCTGTTGTAGGGCAGGTCATCCCTACTCCCGAACCCAACGAGAGCATCGTATTTGTCTCTCACTTCCTCCGAGGCTTTAGCTTTACTCTTGATCCCTTCGTGAGGGGGCTCATGTTCTATTGCGGGCTAGATTTTCACAATCTAGCTCCGGATTCCATCCTCCACATCTTGTCGTTTATCATCATGTGCGAAGCCTTCCTCCACATCACCCCACTTCGGCCTATGGCTCAAGACCTTCAATATGAAGCCGAAGGAGATTGAGGGGCGACACGCGGGGTGCGGAGGCGCCGCAATAAGCAAAAACGCTGATGTTCCATGGCCAGAAGGTTCTTTACCGGAGGTGTCCGATCTGTGGCAACGGAGGTGGTTTTACATCACAGCTCCCCGAGGCACAAAGTGGGCGGCCGCCCCCGCCTGCCGCTCGGGCCCTACGCCTCAAGTGGCGTCGTGGGCCAACGTGGGACTGGACTGGGCGTCTGCAAACGATGTACCAATGTTGCAGAGCCGCATTCGGGAGCTTCTTAAGAGGGATATTAGTCTTGTCAAAATAATCCAGGTAATGCTAGTTCGGCAGGCCCTGCCGTGCAAACGTCGACCTCTCAGGATGTGGGAGTTCAATCCAGAAGGCCCGCAAACCATTCAACACTTCTTCGGCATGACACTTGAAGGAATGTATAAGTTGTTCTTCGGACCACGAATAAAGTGTCCGGACACCACCGAGGATGCGGGCCTGAGTTGCAACCGCCCAGATACCCAAGTAAGTAACCCTGTGTCCGAACACTTCATTTATATTTATCACAACATTGTTCTGAAAAACTGTCCGCGACCAGGATTGGCTCAGTAAGGCGGACAGAATCAGGTGTTCGTCCCCGCTTCCCGAAGGCTCGACTGGTTCGGCAATAGCCAGGATGCTTAAATGGGCGCTAAGTCAAGTGCCATCGGGGGAAGATGAAGGGAAGAGTGGAGAAGCCAAGATTGAGCTTCACACATTGTGGATCTGAACCAGGGGAATTAATGTTTCCATAGAGGAGGACGATCGGGGAGGTGAATCCAAGGTTTCCTCCCCCCGCGGGAAGAAGAGGGTGATGAGGTTATGTACCTAGGGTAGGGTCATGGACCTATCTAGGATACCATGCCCAAGGACATCATCATACAAAGCTACCTTCCAGTCGACCAAGAGAAGCTCCACTCGACCAAGGGAGACTCCACTCGACCGGCTAGAAGACACTCGACCATGAAGATGCACTCGACCATCAGAAGTTCAGGATCTACTCTGCATCCAAACGGTCTGTAATTGAATAGTCTTAATGGTCATGATGACACTTTATGTAGGGCGTTACCAGTAACGCCCAGCCTTAATGTACTTTAACCCTCCTCTACGTGGGCTGGCTGGGGTCCTGGCATCCTCTATATAAGCCACCCCCCTCCACTGGTAGAAGGGTTGGCACCCCTGTAACTCATATACACAGAGATCAGTCGACCGCCTCTGGGCTCCGAGACGTAGGGCTGTTACTTCCTCAGAGAAGGGCCTGAACTCGCTAAACACCCGTGTGTACAACTACTCCATAGCTAGGACCTTGCCTTTCCATACTTACCCCCCATTCTACTGTCAGACTTAGAACCACGACAGTTGGCGCCCACCGTGGGGCAGGTGTCTTAGCGACTTTTTTGGAGAAGTTGCAATTTGTCCGATCGCCTTCATCATGGTTTCCGGCGGAGCTCTGGTCGAGGGCCACGAGATCCGTCTCGGTGCGCTCACTTTTATCGCCGATGACTCCGCTTGGCTCCAGGAGGCACCACTCGACATCGACGCGCTCCCCGTCCGCGGGGCGACGCACTTTCGGGCGTGTGTCCGCGGCGTCTTGCTGCGGCAGCCTCGACCCCATACCGGTCGACTCCTGCGCCGTCCTCCCTCCCTGTCTCCCGCCAGCGCAAGCGCTCCGGTCGGTCGAGGCTCCAGCAATGGGTGAGACACGCAGTGGCTCGCCAATCGGCCACCACCCAAGTCGCGGCGATTGAGCCCGATGAATCTCTCTATGGCCTGTTCGACCTGTCGACTGGCTCCGTAGAGACTGCATCCGAGTGCGATAGTAGTGATCCGGCGGTGGAGGTCCTGATGGTCAACGGGCCCCGTAGTCCTCCCGGTTTCCCCTGTGGCGACGGGATGGACGACGAGGATGACCCTGCTCAAGCCGATGAAGAGTACCAACCCGAGCTGCTCACTTCCCAGCAGAGGGAAGAACTTCGCCGCCGGAACATGGATGCCCTGCATACTCCCATTGTAGGAGAAACTCCTGAGGCTCGTGCCCTGGAAGAGGCGCGTTTAGCCAACCTGGCTGAACGCACTCGACTGGAGAACCTTCAGCGAGCACTCGACGAGCGTGCGCGTCAACGAGTGACTAACTCCAATCGATGTCAGCTCTTTCCGCAACCAACTCAGGTATATCGAACCCCAATTCAGAATTTGGCAGCTGCAGCCCGCATAGCGGAGTCAATTCAGCCCTCTCAGTCAGAGGCTGGAAGAGGCTTGATGCAGATCAGAGATTTGCTCCGGGCAGCAGGAGATCAGAATTCAGCTGTGTCACAGTCACATAACAGGATTCACAATCGATCTGTCGCTGCGAATACTGTTCAGTCGGCTCACAGTCCAAGGTCGCCTCTGAGGCGCGTGGGACGTGAAGGCCGGCGGGACCACTATGATGATTGATTTGATCGTGATGACAGGCATCGAGTGCCCACTCCTCCTTCGAGAAGTGGGTCTAACGCCCATCGGCAGCAAGATGACAGACGCCATCTCAGTGTTGGGCGGAGAGCTCCAGTCGACCCCAGAGAGCCAGGCTTTGACACGAGATCCATCATCGTGCAAGGTTTGGTCGACCGAAACAGAGCTCATAGAGGTGGTCATGACAGAGATGTGCCCACAAGCAGCCGAGTCCACGTTTCAGGTCCAGAATGTTTTAGCAGAGCGATCAGAACCGCAGTGATACCCCCAACTTCAGGTTGGCGAATGGGGTGAATAAGTTCACCGGAGAGTCTAAGCCTGAAACTTGGCTCGAAGACTACCGAGTGGCTGTTTAGATTGGTGGCGGTAATGATGATGTGGCCATGAAACATTTGCCACTTATGCTAGGGGGTTCAGCCAGGGCATGGTTGAATCAGTTAGCTCCCAGCAGCATTTACACCTGGGAAGATCTTTCTCGAGTGTTCGTCAGGACGTTTGAGGGAACTTGCAAGCGACCTGCTGGATTGACTGAGCTACAAGTTTGTGTACAAAAGTCGAGTGAAACACTGAGGGATTACATCTAGAGGTGGATCACTTTGCATCACACTGTAGAGAATGTGTCGGACCATCAAGCGGTTTGCGCCTTCAAAGATGGCGTCAAGAACAGAGAGTTGAGCCTGAAGTTTGGTCGAACTGGAGACATGACCCTGAGTCGGATGATGGAAATAGCCACCAAGTACGCCAACGGCGAAGAAGAGGACCGACTCCGGAGCAGCAAGTACAAGCCGAGTCAGTCGGATAAAGGAAACTCCAGTCGGAAGCAGAAGCGGAAGGCCGAGCCAGCAGCTCCTGGAGAGGCTCTAGCCGTGACACAGGGCAAATTTAAAGGGAAGCCCAAAGGATCTTGGAACCCCAAGAAGGTAAAAGATAAGGAGGGTAATGATGTGATGGACCTGCCGTGTCATATCCACACGAAGAAAGACGAAGAGGGTAACTTCATCTACCCAAAGCATACCACTCGCCAGTGCCGGCTCTTAATCCAGCAGTTCCAAGGGGAACAACCGAAGGACAAAGAGAAGGAGTTGGACAAGGCTGAGGACAAGCAGGACAGTGATGGAGAGTACCCTCATGTCAACTCCACTCTGATGATTTTTGCTGATGTAGAGAGCAAAAGTCGACTGAAAGTGATCAACCGTGAAGTCAATATGGTCGCACTGGCGACACCAAACTATCTGAGATGGTCACAAACTCCCATTACTTTCGACCAGTCGGACCATCCTACTCATATTGCCACCCCTGGGAGGCAAGCACTGGTAGTCGACCCGGGCGTCGAAGGCACTCGACTGACAAAGGTATTGATGGATGGCGGCAGCGGGTTGAACATACTGTATGCAGAGACGCTCAAGGGAATGGGCATTCCGATGTCCAGGCTCAATTCCAGCAACATGAGTTTTCACGGAGTCATCCCAGGAAAGAAGGCTGAGTCACTCGGCCAAATAGCTCTGGATGTGGTGTTCGGCGACTCGAAGCATTTCCGCAAAGAGAAGCTGACATTTGAAATCGTGGATTTCTAGAGCGCCTACCACGCTATCTTGGGAAGACCAGCCTACGCCCGCTTCATGGCTCGACCATGTTATGTGTACCTCAAGTTAAAGATGCCTGGCCCCAAAGGCGTGATCACCGTCACTGGTAACTGGAAGAAAGCAGAAGAGTGTTTCCAGAAAGGCTCAAAGATTGCGGATGACCAGATAACAGTGATAGAGCTAGAGGGATACAAGAAGAATGCAGACCCGAGTGATTTACTGCGGGCCAAGAAGCCCGCCACAGAGTCAGCATTCCAGTCGTCCGGTGAGACGAAGCCAGTTCACATCCACCCGACTGACCCCAATGCAGCTCCGACCCATATTTCCACTACACTCAACTCTAAATAGGAAGAAGCGCTCATCCAGTTCCTTCGTGAGAACTGGGACATCTTCGCATGGAAGCCAGCTGACATGCCAGGTGTTCCCAGGGGACTGGCTGAGCATCGCCTTAGAGTCTATTCAAAGGCAAAACCTGTTAAAGAACATCTTCGACGGTCCGCCGTTCAGAAGAAAAAAGCCATTGGCGAAGAGGTGGCTCGACTCCTTGCAGCAGAGTTCATCCGAGAGATATACCACTCCGAGTGGCTTGCCAATGTCGTTATGGTTCCCAAAAAGGACAATTCACTTCGTATGTGCATTGATTTCAAACATATCAATCGGGCCTGCCCGAAAGATCATTTTCTTCTCCCTCGCATCGACCAAATTGTCGACTCGACCGCAGGGTGCGAGAGATTGTCTTTTCTAGACGCTTATTCCGGGTATCATCAGATCCGTCTGTATGGGCCCGACGAAATCAAAACAGCTTTCATACTCCGAACGAGGAATCAGATCCGTCTTTTCTAGACGCTTAGTCCGGTGTTCTCGTTTCCGAACGAGGAATCGATGCTAACCCAGAAAAAGTTGGCACCATACTCCGAATGAAATGACCCGTGCGTGTGCACGATGTCCAGAAGCTTACTGGATGCTTGGCCGCGTTAAGTCGATTCATCTCTCGCCTCGGTGAAAAGGCGTTGCCCCTTTACCGACTGATGAAGAAGACAGACAAGTTCGAGTGGACTCCAGAAGCTGATGCAGCGTTTGCCGAGTTGAAAACTCTGCTGTCCACCCAGCCGGTGCTTGCTGCTCCAATCAGCAAAGAGCCTTTGTTGCTTTATATTGCAGCCACAGGACAAGTCGTCAGTACTGTACTTATGGTCGAGTGGGAAGAAGTAGGGAAAGCCTTCAAAGTTCAGCGCCCAATATATTATCTCTCTGAAGTTTTGACCCCATCGAAGCAAATATATCTTCATTATCAGAAGCTCGTATATGGGATCTACATGACCATGAAGAAGGTTGCCCATTATTTCTCTGATCATGACATTACAGTCGTCAGCGACACACCATTGTCAGAGATTCTGCACAACAGAGATGCAACTGGTCGAGTGGCTAAGTGGGCGATTGAACTCCTTCCCCTTGATATCAAATTTGAGGCAAAGAAAGCCATTAAGTCCCAGGCTATAGCAGATTTCCTTGCCGAGTGGATTGAACAGCAGCAGCCGACTCAAGTTCACTCGGAGCATTGGACCATGTTCTTTGATGCCTCTAAGATGTTAAATGGTTCTGGTGCTGGGGTAGTTTTGGTTTCCCCCCGAGGAGATAAGCTCAGATATGTGCTCCAGATCCACTTTGATTCCTCCAACAATGAAGCAGAATATGAAGCACTGTTGTATGGGTTGCGCATGGCCATTTCACTCGGCGTCCGTCGCCTTATGGTTTACGGCGACTCAGATTTGGTGGTCAATCAGGTGATGAAGGAGTGGGACGTGAGAAGCCCAGCCATGACTGGATACTGCAATGCAGTGAGGAAGCTTGAAAAGAAATTCGAAGGGTTAGAACTCCATCACGTTCCCCGACTGAAAAATCAAGCAGCCGATGACTTGGCAAAGATAGGTTCCAAGAGGGAAGCCATTCCGAGTGGCGTGTTTTTGGAACATGTCTACATGCCATCGGTTCAAGAGGATCCTTTCAGTTAAGAAGCCCCGCAGCCTAAAAGCGCCACAGATCCGACTGAAGTCGAGGTCCCAGCGGTGGTCGACTTGACCATGGAAGTTTTGGTCATCACTCCCGATTGGACAGTGCCCTACATCGCCTATATTTTGAGGAAGGAACTCCCCGAGAATGAAGAAGAAGCTCGAGAGATCGTCCGCCGGTCCAAAGCCTTCACCGTCATGAGAGGTCAGTTGTACAGAGAAAGTGCGACTGGAGTCAGCCAGAAATGCATAACACCAGAGGAATGTCGAATGATTCTCAACGACATCCACTCAGGGACCTGTGGCCATCATGCGTCTTCTCGGACCATCGTGGCCAAAGCATACCGAGCTGGTTTTTATTGGCCCAGAGCGAATGAAATGGCGAAGGAGATAGTCGACAAGTGTGAGGGATATCAGTTTTACTCCAATATGTCACACAAGCCCGCCTCAGCCTTAAATACCATACCACTTATCTGGCCCTTTGCTATATGGGGTTTGGATATGGTTGGCCCGTTGAGAACAGGAAGAAGCGGTTTCACACATGTGCTGGTAGTAGTCGACAAGTTTACCAAGTGGATTGAGGCCAAACCCATCAAGAACCTCGATGCTGGTACCGCTGTCAGCTTCATCCGAGAACTGATATTCAGATATGGAGTCCCGCACAGCATCATCACTGATAACGGGTCAAACTTTGATTCTGAAGAATTCAGAGCTTTCTACACGTCTCAAGGCACGTGAGTCGACTATGCTTCAGTCGCCCATCCGCAGTCGAATGGACAGGCAGAATGAGCCAACGGTTTGATTCTCAAAGGGTTGAAGCCCCGTTTGATGCGTGATCTCAAGCATGCGGCTGGTGCATGGGTTGACGAACTTCCCTCGGTGCTTTGGGGGTTAAGGACCACACCCAACCGGTCGGCTGGAAGAACTCCATTCTTCTTGGTCTACGGAGCTGAAGCAGTCTTGCCGAGTGATCTTCTCCACAACGCTCGCCGAGTCGAGCTCTACACCGAAGCTGAAGCAGAACAAGCGCGGCAGGACGCGGTCGACCTTTTAGAGGAAGAAAGGGAGATGGCTCTGATCAGATCGACCATTTATCAACAAGACTTGCGTCGCTTCCACGCCAAAAACGTGAAGAGTCGAGCCTTCCAGGAAGGAGATTTAGTTCTCCGAGTGGACCAGCAGAAACCACACAAGCTTGCTCCTTCTTGGGAAGGTCCCTTTATCGTCACCAAGGTTCTCCACAATGGAGCATACCGTCTTTACAATGTCGAGCATCAGATCGACGAGCCCCGAGCTTGGAACGCGGAGCTTCTCCGCCCCTTTTACACTTAAGTATTCACTCGGATGAGTTGTAATAAAAGTACTCCTGTAGTTTATTTATCAAAGACAAGAGCTTTATAGTTTTCCCAGTGATTGTTATTACTTTTGTCCATATAAAACAATCCCCCAGTGGGTGGCTTAGCTGCGAATCCGATTCGCCTAAGTCTGTAAAAACAAATCCTAACCGAGTGGTGAGTCAGTCTCCCACACGAAGGCTTAGCTGCGAAATCCGTTTCGCCTAAGATAAATAAAATCCTACCGAGTGGTAAGCCAGCCTTCCACTCGGAGGCTTAGCTGCGGTCCAAGTACTCGCCTAAGATAAATAAAATCCTACCGAGTGGTAAGCCAGCCTTCCACTCGGAGGCTTAGCTGCAGTCCAAGTACTCGCCTAAGATAAATAAAATCCTACCGAGTGGTAAACCAGCCTTCCACTCGGAGGCTTAGCTGCAGTCCAAGTACTCGCCTAAGATAAATAAAATCCTACCGAGTGGTAAGCCAGCCTTCCACTCGAAGGCTTAGCTGCAGTCCAAGTACTCGCCTAAGATAAATAAAATCCTACCGAGTGGTAAGCCAGCCTTCCACTCGGAGGCTTAGCTGCAGTCCAAGTACTCGCCTAAGATAAATAAAACCCTACCGAGTGGTAAGCCAGCCTTCCACTCGGAGGCTTAGCTGCAGTCCAAGAACTTGCCTAAGTACAAGTACAACATGCGTTCTGCAAGGAGGACGAGGTGCAGGTCGACTGCTACCCTCTCCTTCCGAGCTGCGCCACCAATTCAAAAATCCTACCGAGTGGAGAGCAGACCTCCCACTCGGGGGCTTAGCTGCAGCCCAGTGCTCGCCTAAGTGTCTGAAATCCTACCGAGTGGAGAGCAGACCTCCCACTCGGGGGCTTAGCTGCAGCCCAGTGCTCGCCTAAGTTTTTGAAATCCTACCGAGTGGACAGCAAACCTCCCACTCGGGGGGCTTAGCTGCAGCCCAGTGCTCGCGTAAGTTTCTGAAATCCTACTGAGTGGAGAGAAGACCTCCCACTCGGGGGCTTAGCTGCAGCCCAGTGCTCGCCTAAGTTTCTGAAATCCTACCGAGTGGAGAGAAGACCTCCCACTCGGGGGGCTTAGCTGCAGCCCAGTGCTCGCCTAAGTTTTTGAAATCCTACCGAGTGGAGAGCAGACCTCCCACTCGGGGGCTTAGCTGCAGCCTAGTCCTCGCCTAAGTGTCTGAAATCCTACCGAGTGGAGAGCAGACCTCCCACTCGGGGGCTTAGCTGCAGCCCAGTGCTCGCCTAAGTGTCTGAAATCCTACCGAGTGGAGAGCAGACCTCCCACTCAGGGGCTTAGCTGCAGCCAAGTGCTCGGCTAAGTGTCTGAAATCCTACCGAGTGGAGAGCAGACATCCCACTCGGGGAGCTTAGCTGCAGCCCAGTGCTCGCCTAAGCATCTAAAAATCCTACCGAGCGGAGGTCAAACCTCTCGCTCGGGGACTTAGCTGCAGCCTAGTGCTCGCTTAAGTGAATTGGGGAACAAGTCGATGGCAATAAGCGCTTTGCTTTAACCTACAAAAGATGCCTCAAACCAAATGCAAACATATTCAGCGACGAACCCAAGTTCGGATTACACCTAACGGAACCAAAAGTGCTCAGGCGCTAGGCCTGTTAAGGTTTGTCGGTTACAAAACTCACTCGGCATACCGAGGCAAATTTAAAGTATCAAGCTCAGAAGTTTTTTACCCCTCCTGTGGAGGGCTAGAAGGTGCCACAAACTCGTCCAGATCAATTCCATCTGCAATCCGAGTAGCAGCGGAAATGAAGGCCTCCATGAAAGATCTGAAATCGTTCTTCTTGGTGTTGGCCACCCTGAGAGCCACCAGCTTGTCCTCTCGTGCATCCTTGCAGTGGACGCGGACCAGAGATAGAGCAACATCCGCGCCGCACCTGGCCGAAGACTTCTTCCACTCCTGCACTCGACTTGGGACCTCGTTCAGTCGAGTCATCAGAGACTCGAGGTCGTTCTGGAGTGTCTCTCTTGGCCAGAGTGTTGTGTCGATGCGGGAAGTTGCGACCTTTAGCCTCGCGAGATAATCGATGACGGCAGCAACACGAGATTCAAGTCGGAGCACGTTCATGGCGACTTCATCTTTCACAGGAGAGTTGATGGGGTCCAGGTTTACTTCCAGTCGACCAGTCTCCTCTTCAAAGTTCTGACAAAATTCTGCAAGCACAACCACCGAGTCAAGACAAACAGTCAGAGGTTACAATTAAAATATTTGTTTGATACAAAGGATTACCTTCAAGCATGAGGAACAACTTCTTGGCGAGTCCACCCAGATAAGCCTCTAGATCATTCTTCTTTCTCTTCAACTCACTGGCCTTGTCATTCAGGGTGGTCTTGTCGCTTTTCAGTCGAGTGACCTCCTGGTTGGCAGCATCAAGAGCAGCTTTCAGATTGGTGTTTTCTTCTTCAAGCTTAGTCACTGAAGCCAGCTTCTCATCCGCTAGCCTGGTCTTCTCTAAAGCAGTTTTTTGCATCTCAGCCAAGTCAAGCTCTTGTTTCTTCAGGGCGTCCCTCACTTTGCCTACAAAGTTACAGTGAGATTAGATTCGGAAACGAGAGGCAAAGGCAGTCGTCAAAGGCCTCACCAAGCATACCTTTAGCTTCCTCCTTCGCCTTCGTCAAGTTCTCTTGGGCCAGTTTCAGATCGAGCTCGAGCTGAATGTGTTTGTTCTCCAACTCAGTATAACGAGCCGCAAGGTCACAGGATTTCTACGAAGAATCAATCGACAGACGTCAAAGACAATTCACTTCCGAGTGAGTAAGGAAAAATCGTAGCGTTTCTAAGACTACGGCCGAATGCAAACATTCGACCATAGTCTCGGGGACTACACCCAGTGGGTGCACTCAGCGTGCCCCCACTAGTTTCATCAAGAGTCGACCAGTCGACCAACAAAAAAAAAAGAGACAATGTTCTTTAGACTATAGTCGACTGCCAGCAGTCGACCACAGTCTCGGGGACTACACCCAGTGGGTGCACTCAGCGTGCCCCCACCGGTCTATGAATCTATTCGACCTTGTCGAGTAAAGAAAAACTCAAAAGCATAAAGACTATGGTCGACTGCCAGCAGTCCACCATAGCCTTGGGGACTACACCCAGTGGGTGCACTCACCGTGCCCCCACTAACCCGGAATTTCAATCAACACACACCTAGTGGGTGTAGGACAGACTCTAGGAATTTCAGAAAGAAGAACAGGCAGTGACCGACTGACCTGAACATTACTCTGGAGTGCCGAACTGGCGTCATAGGCTGCCTGGCTGGCTTCTCGAATTGCCTTCACTTGCTCCATCATGACCCCCGCTTGGCGTATCGCTTCTCTAGCAACACTGGCTTGGTCTTCTGGAACGGGGTAGGTGGAGAAAAGCGAGGGTTGAGAAGCATTCGACGATGAAGGGCGAGCACTCGTCAACGGCACCGCGAAGGTTACGGTGGGTCGAGTGACATTGTCTCCCTCCACGACCAACGTCTCGGGTGCTGGCACATCTCGAGTCGCCTTGCCAGCAGGCGTTTTCTTGCTCCTCCTTTGCCTCGGTGGTTCTTCGTCGTCGTCGTCAGGAAGGTCAATAACAATGTTAGATGAAGCTGCAGAAAGGATCAAAATTAGAGACAATAAGTCAGTCGACTGAAAACGGCATCACAAGAATCATACCATGTTGCGAGGTAGCAGCATCCTCCATTTCGTGGTCTTCAGCCTTGGCCGAAGTATCAGAAGTAGCAGCGCTGCAGTTCCAAAAGTCAGTCAATTGGCCCATGAGTCGACCAAGAACAAGTTCATGAAACAGGGAAAGCTCAAAACTACCATTACCCTGAGATAGTGGGGATCACCATCTTCATCTTCGGCAAGACCTTTGCGGGCTTCGACGGTACCACTCGAGATTGCTTCGGAGCCTTCTTAGTCGGAGCCGAAGAAGTGGTGCGTGGGCGCTTGGTCGACTGGGAAGCAGTTGCGACCCCCTTACCCCGCTCAGTCGTTGGATCATGGGCAAGCTTCGAGCGTCTTTCCGAGCGGGAAGGTACAACTTCCTCCTCCTCCTCCTCTTCTTCCTCCTCACCAGAGTCGTCACCCTCGTCATCGTCGTCAGCATCCGAATCCCACTCCTCCGGGCTTTCGCCCCCGCTTCCTTCCTCCTCCTCAGTCGGCGTCTGCGCCCCATTGGGCATCGAGTACAATTCAGTGGTGGCCTGTCAGACAAGCAACAAAGCAAAATGAAGATCACTCGATCAATTGACAGCAAAGCAGAATGGATAAAACAAAATTACACTTGGAGATAAGCGGCCATACCTTGTCCGGCGTATAGGTACAGTCGAGTGGCGGGATCCTCCTCGCTCCTCGAGGGTTGTCCTTGTTCCCTGTGATGGCGGTCACCCACGTCACCAGCATGGCATCATCGACTGCCTCTGGATGGACCCGAGTGGTGTCTTCGGTACTGCAGTACAGCCACATCGGGTGGCCTCGGTACTGGAGCGGTTGGATGCGCCGCCTAAGGAATACTTCCAGAAGATCCATGCCCGTCACTCCGTCCCGAACGAGTTGGACCATGCGCTCCACCAACATTTTTACCTCGGCTTTCTCCTCAGGAAGCACCTTCAGAGAAGACGGTTTGTCCACTCGGTCCATGGAGAACGAAGGGAGACCAGTCGACTGCCCCGGGGTCGACTCGTCTTGGCAATAGAACCAAGTCGACTGCCACCCTCTGACCGACTCAGGAAGGGTCATGGCCGGGAAAGTGCTCTTGTTCCTCAATTGAATCCCAAGACCCCCGCACATCTGAATAACCTTGGTCCTCTCATCACCTGGACTCGCCTTTTTTACTGTCTGCGACCGACAGGTGAATATGTGCTTGAAGAGACCCCAGTGCGGTCGACAACCCAGGAAGTTCTCGCACATGGACACAAAGGCAGCAAGTTAGGCGATGGAATTGGGATTGAAATGGTGGAGTTGTGCCCCAAAGAAATTCAGAAACACATGGAAGAACACACTCGGCGGCAGAGAAAAACCACGATCTACATGAGTGGCTAAGAGAACGCACTCACCCTCCTGTGGCTGCGGTTGACACTCGAACCCCGGGAGCCTCGCTGACCCGTGAGGGATCAGTCCCTCATTGGCCAGGTCGTCGAGGTCCCTCTCAGTGATGGTCGAGCGGATCCAATCCCCTTGGACCCAACCCTTCGGCAGGCGGGACCTCGACGAAGATCCGCCCCGACTGGATGGTCTGCCCTTCGCTTGCCCCGTCGCCGTCGCCTTCTTCGCGCGCTCTAGAGCCGCCATCTTCTCCTTCACCATTATCGCCGGTGAAGCGCTCGAGAGGTGGATAAGGCAGAGGTAAGAGCAGGTGCCGTGGGCGGAGGCAGAGAGGGAAGAGAGGAGAATGGGGAGGCACTGTTCAAAAACTCATCCCCGACGCTTTATATAAGGGCGCTTCCGAGTGGCTGACGAGTGGGTCCGAGCAGATCTGTCACATCTCGAAACAGTCGCACACGTACAATACGTGGCGAAAAAGGCGGCGCGGAAATCGAGGCGTCCATGCCTTATCCCGCCTGATTGCCGCGGATCGCCCCGCTTCGCGCGCTTCCCAAATTTCAGATCCCGCAAAATCCGCTAACAGCAGATCAATCTGTCAGACGATATCCTTCCCGCGATCCGTCGCTCGGAAGTTCACTAGAGTTCAAAAGTTCACTCGACAAAAGATAAGAATGGATCAAGGCGACTGAAGTAAAATTCGACGCCAACGCCGAAAGAAGAATCGCCGATCCAAGATACGACATAATCAAAGTACAGTAAATAAGTCAGAGAAAATCGTCAACTCCTTCCTCACTCGAACCTCGATCCATTCGGGGGCTAATGATGAGGTTATGTACCTAGGGTAGGGTCATGGACCTATCTAGGATACCATGCCCAAGGACATCATCATACGAAGCTACCTTCCAGTCGTCCAAGAGAAGCTCCACTCGACCAAGGGAGACTCCACTCGACCGGCTAGAAGACAGTCGACCATGAAGATGCACTCGACCATCAGAAGTTCAGGATCTACTCTACATCCAAATGGTCTGTAATTGAATAGTCTTAATGGTGATGATGACACTTTATGTAGGGCGTTACCAGTAACGCCCAGCCTTAATGTACTTTAACCCTCCTCTACGTGGGCTGGCTGGGGTCCTGGCGTCCTCTATATAAGCCACCCCCTCCACTGGTAGAAGGGTTGGCACCCCTGTAACTCATATACACAAAGATCAGTCGACCGCCTCCGGGCTCCGAGACGTAGGGCTGTTACTTCCTCAGAGAAGGGCCTGAACTCGCTAAACACCCGTGTGTACAACTACTCCATAGATAGGACCTTGCCTTTCCATACTTACTCCCCATTCTACTGTCAGACTTAGAACCACGACAGAGGGCCACCTCCGAAGACTTGAAAACGGAGGCGCCTAAACAAGGGAAGAAAACTTCACAAATGGGCCCTGCCCCAAAGGGCGTTCTTACCGCACCATGCCCGCAAACGGGCCAGCCCTCCACCGAGCTATAAGTTAATAAACAAGAAGCTTATTGCTTTTTTCCTCGGAGAGTAATAACCAGGATCTATTTTTTGCAGTCTGGCTAGCAGTTCGCCTCAACCGGGTTCGTCCTCGGGGGATCTTCTTCCGGAGATGATGGAGAGTGAAACCCCACCTGCCTCTCCGCCCCATGGGGCAGGCGACCTTGAGGTGTCGTCACGGAGGAGTCTAGATCCACTGAGGGC
Organism: Triticum aestivum; assembly: GCF_018294505.1. Lineage (NCBI taxonomy): Eukaryota > Viridiplantae > Streptophyta > Magnoliopsida > Poales > Poaceae > Triticum > Triticum aestivum. The sequence goes on from NC_057804.1 coordinate 672,884,435, forward strand.
AGAAGCTAACATTTTGGCCGTCCCGAGCCCAGCGTGTTCGGCTCCTGTGGAGGGCAATGAGAAGGGTCCGGGAGAGTCTGGTGCCCGGCCGAACATACTGACGGGCCTTCTGGAGAAAGCTGCTCTCGAGGAGGATCACTGTACACTAATGGGTACGGTGTTGGAGAAAATTTCCTCCGCCACAAGCAGGTTAAATGAAGCTTTTGGAAGCTTGCTCAAAGGCTTTGAGGTAAGCAAGGAAATACACAATTTTTGGTTGCACCGCACGTGATAGATGTGCTCTGTATAGATAGTAGCCCCTGAGACTCTGGTTGCCAGCCTATGGCGGCAAACGGAGGATCACACTCCCAGGTAATGATTGCACTGTATATATGTGCAGGTTGCTAAGGGTCCGGTGGTAGACCAGACCGCTGAATTCGCCGAGTTGAGACGACAGATTGATGTGGTGGACGCCGACATGACGCTTGTAAACAAGCGATTCGACGAGTCGTAGAGTATGCGCTCGTATTTCCTTATTTGTTTAGGAAATTGTAAGAAGGTTGTAATATTAATATGATATGATGTGGCTACAGGCGGAGCTGCTTCCATTGAGGTCCTAAGGGTGGAACTTTCCCTAGCCAAGGAACAAGCCCGGGTTAGCAATGTGGCTGCCCTAAAGGCAGCCGAAGACTTGAGAGCCGAGTAGGCTGCTCATCTCCGAAGCGAAGAAAAGATAGCCGAGATGGCTGTGGAGCTGAGGGACGCCGTCGACCGGTATGAGCTTCTTGAGAAGGAGAATCAGGAAAAGGCGGCTGACCTAAAGAAGGCGCTGGATTCGGCTAAGGAGATGCGCTCTGACATTAGAGACGCGCGGGAGGAACTTCGACAAGCCGGAGAAATCACGGCCGGAAACCCCTATTTGTTGCGGATTAAGTTCTTAGATCCAAAGTATGCTCCTTTGGATCAACTTTGGAGCGCTGCAGATGAGTATCCGGACTTGGCGAAGAGTACGGCTGATGCGACCAAGTTATTCAAGGATCATAAAGATAATGAAATAGAAAGGCTATTCTGCTTGCAATTTAGCGCTCCAACATGCTCCTTGCCATTAAGTGAGAAGATGGCCGCTATAGCTGAGCTCCATAGGTTGTCCGGTCTTGCAATGAGGTCTGTAATAGACCATCTATGGCCGAAGGGACCAAGGACGGACAATTATTTTGGCTTAGTGAAACAACTATTTGGCGCCAGATCGAGGATCGATGCCGTGAAGAGGTCAGCGTGCATAGAGGGTGCGCGGATGGCTCTTGCTCATGTTAAGACATATTGGGCAGATATTGAGGCCACCAGCATTGCCACCCAAAGTCCGGCAGGGAGCCAGGACCCGGCCAAGCACTATTTTGAGCAGGTCATAGAAGGTGCCCATAGAATAGAGGCTCAATGCTCGAAGAATGTCTTGTTCGAGTGACTAGTCAATTAATTGTAAACAATTATGTGTTAATCATAGAGGCTGTTTTTATACTTTTGCCTGAAAGTGCTGTAATGCCTCCTGTGCAGCCGTTTATGTATTCATATAAGTTAGCAGTCGTTGGCTTTAGCCCCCACACACATAATGCGGGGGTGTTCGAAAAATATGCGTAATCACACTTGATCCAACGTCTTGGTCCATGAAGAAGGTGATCGCACGTCGAACCAGGCAACCAGACTATATAGCTGTAACACTTTCACTTAGCCATAGGAGTTTAAAGGTGGGGCTACTATGTAGCCCCTGGTACTTCTGCGTGCATGTGGGTATGATGCGCGTACGTACATGACCGGGAAACCGGTCCTTCGCTGATGCGGAGGAATCCTATAAATTCCAATGAGTCCTCGAGTGGTTAACCAGTCTCTCGCTGTATCATGACAGTTAGTTTTCGGCTTTCTCTACTGAGGTGCTCATCCGGAATAACCAGGACACAATCGCAGTAGTTCTCCTTTGGCCGCCTTAGCCGATAGAACAGAACGTAAGGCAGCAAACCCAGGAGCCGGGCAAACCCAACATTTGACCAAAGACATGATTCGGAGCTGATGAATATAAGGCCAAACTTGCGATGCCGAACACTGCCGAAGGTATTCAGACTTTATAATATATACTGGGCTGAGCAACGCCCTTGACCCTGTATTTCCAGGTACGTGCATTGATCTGTGGTGGCGAAATGCCTATAATGCCAGTATCCCCTGTGGGTGCATAGAATACCCTCAAGATGTCAAGCAACAAAAGACAGTAAAGAAGGTTTACACAGGGGCTTAATCTAAAGAGAAACCTTTGAGCAGGGCCCTGCTGCACGTCTATGCCTTTGCCTCCATTGTGACGTATTCTGGAAGGGTGTCGCACGGATAGTGTCTGTAAAAATGAAAACTCATGTAAAAGAGTAAGCGTGCGGGAAGTTGGTTATTCTCAATGGATGTTAGAAATATGAGATATTGGCCTATTGATAACGCAAGCCGAATTGTGGGCTTTATTACATATATACAACCCCTGGTACCATTTATGGGGATATATGTGTAGCACCCATCTCAGGTTTATCCAGGCTGTCGTTGACGATGGTGCACTGGACTCGTCTAACCGTGTCCGTGGTCTTGACGACCGATCATGCGTTCTGGTTGGAGAGGCCGCTTAGTGTCCGGCTACAAGAGCCGCCGCATACTGCTTTGTGTTTCCATTAACCGTTATGACGCCACGTGGACCGGGCATCTTGAGTTTAAGGCAGGCGTAGTTCGGGATTGCGTTAAAGCTAGCGAAGGCCGTTCTTCCGAGTAATGCATGATAACCGCTGCTGAAGGGAGCGATATCGAAGAGTAATTCCTCGCTTCTGAAGTTGTCGGGAGAACCGAATGTCACTTCTAATATGAGGGAGCCCCAGCAGCGGGCCTCAACGCCTGGTATCACTCCGTTAAAGGTGGTGTTACTTTGGCGTATTCTGGATGGGTCTATCCCCATCCTGCGGACGGTATCCTGATATATCAGGTTTAGACTAAAGCCCCTGTCCATTAGGACTAGAGTGAGATGGTATCCATCAATTGTTGGGTCAAGCACCAAGTCAGCCGATACTCCATGCCGGACACTGGCCGGGTGGTCCCTGTGATCAAAAGTGATCGGGCAGGCCACCCAGGGGTTAAATTTCGGGCCAGCGAACTCGATGTGAGTTGCATGGACCATGTTTACTGTTTTAACTTCTGGTGGAAATTTTTTCTGTCCCCTTGTGTTCGGCTGGCGAGGCTCATCCTCGTCTTCGCTTGGTGTTTCCCTTCCCTTGTGTTCGGCGTTTAACTTGCGGGCCTGCTTGAAGACCCAACATTCTCTGTGAGTATGATTTGCAGGTTTTTCCGGGGTGCCATGGATTTGGCACAGTCTGTCCAGGACTTTATTCAAGCCGGGTCCCTCTTTGCTGCCTTTAAATGGCTTATTTCTTTGACCGGGTCGAGAGCCCCTGAATCCGGCGTTGACCGCCGTGTTGTCCGGGTTTTCTTTGTTGTTCCGACGCTTGTGCTTATTGCGCTGTGGCTTCCCGTTGCCATCTCAAATTTCGGATGTGCCTGGGTCAATGGTGCCTCTTGATAAGTCTCCAACGTATCTACTTTTCCCAACACTTTTGCCCTTGTTTTGGACTCTAACTTGCATGATTTGAATGAAACTAACTCGGACTGACGCTGTTTTCAGCAGAACTGCCATGATGTTGTTTTATGTGTAGAAAAGAAAAGTTCTCGGAATGTCCTGAAAATCCACGGAGGCACTTTTTGGAATTAATAAGAATTTCTGGGCGAAAGAAATATACCAGGGGCCCCAGGGCCTGTCCACGAGACAGGGGGCGCCCCCCCTGTAGGGCGCGCCCCCTATCTCGTGGCCCCCCTGGACCTCCATCGACCTCAACTCCAACTCCGTATCTTCCGTCTCGGGGAGAAAACAATTAGAGAGAAAGTTTCATCGCGTTTTACGACACGGAGCCGCCGCCAAGCCCTAATCTCTCTCGGGAGGGCTGATCTGGAGTCCGTTCGGGGCTTCGGAGAGGGGGATTTGTCGCCGTCGTCATCATCAACCATCCTCCATCACCAATTTCATGATGCTCATCGCCGTGCATGAGTAATTCCATCGTAGGCTTGCTGGACGGTGATGGGTTGGATGAGATTTACCATGTAATCAAGTTAGTTTTGTTAGGGTTTGATCCCTAGTATCCACTATGTTCTGAGATTGATGTTGCTATGACTTTGCTATGCTTAATGCTTGTCACTAGGGCCCGAGTGCCATGATTTCAGATCTAACCTATTATGTTTTCATGAATATATGTGTGTTATTGATCCTATCTTGCAGGTCTATAGTCACCTATTATGTGTTATGATCCGACAACCCCGAAGTGACAATAATCGGGATACTTCTCGGTGATGACCGTAGTTTGAGGAGTTCATGTATTCACTATGTGTTAATGCTTTGGTCCGGTTCTCTATTAAAAGGAGGCCTTAATATCCCTTAGTTTCCGCTAGGACCCCACTGCCACGGGAGGGTAGGACAAAAGATGTCATGCAAGTTCTTTTCCATAAGCACGTATGACTATTTACGGAATACATGCCTACATTACATTGATGAGTTGGAGCTAGTTCTGTATCACCCTATGTTATAGCTATTACATGAGGAATCGCATCCGACATAGTTATCCATCACTAATCCATTGCCTACGAGCTTTTCATATATTGTTCTCCGCTTATTTACTTTTTCGTTGCTACTGTTACAACTGCTACAAAAACCCAAAAACATTTATCTTTACTTTTGCTACTGTTACCATTATTATCATACTACTTTGCTACTAAATACCTTGTTGCAGATACTAAGTTATCCAGGTGTGGTTGAATTGACAACTCAACTGCTAATACTCAAGAATATTCTTTGGCTCCCCTTGTGTCGAATCAATAAATTTAGGTTGTACTTCACCCTCGAAAGCTGTTGCGATCCCCTACACTTGTGGGTTATCAAGACTAATTTCTGGCGCCGTTGCCGCGGAGCATAGCTCTATTCTCTGAGTCACTTGGGATTTATATCTGTTGATCACTATGAAGAACTTGAAAGACGCTAAAACCAAGATTTTGCCCTCAACTACGAGGGGAGGTAAGGAACTGCCATCTAGCTCTGCACTAAATTCTCCTTCCGTTATTAGTAAGCTTGCAACACCTAAACCTGCTACTGCTATGAATTCTGGTATGTCGCATGTTATTGATGACGCCACTTCTGCTATGCATGATGAAACTACTTCTGTGTGTGATACTACTTTGCCTTTAGGTGAATTTCTTGATGAACAACTTGCTAGAGTTAGGGGGAATGAAAATATTGAAGATGCTTTTATTTATGATAGTGATGATGAAGGTTCTCCCAATGATTATGTATTGCCTGTTATTCCTAAGGGTTATGTTATGAATGAAGAAGCTGCTAGGGAAATCTTTGCTTGCAATGATAGATATGATCTTAAGAAATTATTAGCTAAATGGAAGCAGCAGTCTCTTAATGCTAGAATGAAACCTGACCCTGCTTTTGCTACTTCACCTATCTGTGTTACTGATAAGGATTATGAATTCTCCGTTGATCCTGAGATTATTACTTTAGTTGAATCTGATCCTTTTTATGGCCTTGAATCTGAAACTATTGTGGCACATCTTACCAAGTTGAATGATATAGCTATCCTGTTTACTCATGATGAGAAGTCTCGCTATTTTTATATCCTTAAGATATTTCCATTCTCATTAAAGGGTGATGCTAAAACTTGGTATAATTCTCTTTCTCCTGGTTGTGTGCGTAGTCCCCAAGATATGATTTATTACTTCTCTGCTAAATATTTCCCTGCTCATAAGAAACAAGCTGCCTTGTGGGAAATATATAATTTTGTGCAAATCAAAGAAGAGAGTCTCCCACAAGCTTGGGGGAGGCTTCTCCGGTTACTTAATGCTTTGCCTGATCATCCTCTCAAGAAAAAAGAGTACTTGATATCTTTTATAATGGACTAACCGATGCTTCCAAGGACTACTTGGATAGTTGTGCTGGTTGTGTTTTCAGGGAAAGAACAGTCGATGAAGCTGAAATATTATTGAATAATATGTTGACTAATGAAAATAATTGGACTCTTCGTGAGCCAATTCCTGAGGCAATTCCTGAACCAATTGAGCCAACTCCTGAGCCTATTCCTAAACCCACTCCGAAGAAGAGAGGTGTTTTGTTTCTCAGTCCCGAAGATATGCAAGAGGCAAAGAAATCAATGAAAGAAAAAGGTATTAAAGCTGAAGATGTTAAGAATTTACCACCTATTGAAGAAATACATGGTCTTAATATAGCGCCTGTTGAAGAACCATATTGTCTTGATAACCCGACACAGGTAGTAAAGGTAAATTCTCTCTATAGATATGATAAAGTTGAAACCCCCTCTACTAAATTTCATAGCCCATGCTTAGATGAATTTTATGACTTTATGGCTAGACAAGAAAGTTCTAATGCTTCTGTTGGTAGAGAGTTAAAGAATAATGCTTTCGAGATAGGACGTGTAAGTGATAATCTTGCTAGAGTTAAAGATGAACTTAACCTCGTTAGCAAATATGCTTTAATGGTTGCTACTCAAGCTGAGCAAGTTCTTAAATCTCAAAATGACTTGCTTGAGGAATTAAATAATAAAAATGACTTTGCTGTTAGAGTGGCTACTAGAACTGGTAGAATGACTCAGGAACCTTTGTATCCTGAAGGCCACCCTATGAGAATCGAGCAGATTCTCAGAGAAATAATTTAGAGGCACCTAGTTCTTCCAAAAAGAAGAAAAAGAAAAATGATAGGACTTTGCATGCTTCTAGTGATCCTACTGTAGACACACCTGAGAATCCCAATGATATTTCTATCTCTGATGCTGAAACACAATCAGGTGATGAACATGAACCTAGTGATAATGTTAATGAGAATGTTCATGTTGATGCTCAACCTAGAAAATACAATGATGTAGAGATTGAACCTGCTGTTGATCTTGATAACCCACAATCAAAGAATCAACATTATGATAAGAGAGATTTTGTTGCTAGGAAGCACGGTAATGAAAGAGAACCATGGGTTCAGAAACCCATGCCCTTTCCTCCTAAACCATCCAAGACAAAGGATGATGAGGATTTTGAGTGCTTTGCTGAAATGATTAGACCTATTTTCTTACGTATGCGCTTAACTGATATGCTGAAAGTAAATCCTTATGCTAAGTATATGAAGGATATTATTACAAACAAAAGAAAGATACCGGAAGCTGAAATTTCCACCATGCTTGCTAATTACAATTTTAAGGGTGGAATGCCAAAGAAGCTTGGAGATCTAGGGGTACCGACTATACCATGCTCCATTAAAAGAAATTATGTTAGAACTGCTTTATGTGATCTTGGAGCCGGTGTTAGTGTTATGCCTCTCTCTTTATATCGTAGACTTGAATTGAATAAGTTGACACCTACTGAAATATCTTTGCAAATGGCTGATAAATCAACTGCTATACCTGTCGGTATTTGTGAGGATGTGCCTGTTGTGGTTGCAAATGTCACTATCTTAACGGACTTTGTTATTCTTGATATTCCCGAGGACGATAGTATGTCTATCATCCTTGGTAGACCTTTTCTTAACACTGCAGGGGCTGTTATTGATTGCAACAAAGGCAATGTCACTTTTCATGTTAATGGTAATGAGCATACGGTACACTTTCCGAGGAAACAATCTCAAGTTCATAGCATCAATTCTATTGAAAAAGTTCCAACTATTATTTTTGGAGGTTTTGAATTTCCTCTCCCTACTGTCAAGAAAAAGTATGATATTCTTATTGTTAGGGATTTTCATATCCCCGTTGAGGTAACTTAGTGTTATTTGAAATTTCTCCGGTTCCGTGCTATTCGGAATGAGTTTGTTAACAAGACTTGATCAACCTTGTTAGTGGGTTCATTTTGACGATCACGAGATGGATGAAACTAGAAGGCACAACCTTCTGTACCCTCTTTTTACTTTCTGTTATTTAGATAAATAAAGCAAAAATAGTATTATCCGTCTATTTTCTGAGTTATCCGTGCAAATTTAGTGTCACATCCCTAGCTTCTGGCATATTACTAGGCTAACTTCATGTGTGCATCATGTTTAAACCTTGAAAGAAACTTGAAATGGGGATTGTCCAAACCCTAGCATTAAAGGAATTCACTAGGTTCACCTAAAATATTTTCAGTAAGTCCAAATGGCTTTCAAAAATGTTCATCATTTCTGGATAATGCTAGAAACCATAACCAGTGGTGTTGCACATTTTTCCATGACATACTTGGTCACTGAATTAAATTATACAGTATTTACAATTGGGCATTTAAATGATATATATTATTTTAAGTGCTCAATTAATTCTGAACTTAAGTGTGGGCTATTAGGAATAATTCCAACAGAGCCCACAATTATTTGCAGGATTTTTGGAAACGTTTTACTATTTTTAATAAAGCCCAATATTTACAGAAAAATAGAAAACAAAAACAAATTAGAAAACAGAGGAGAGGGAGAGCTTACCTGGCGCTCACCTGGCAGCCCAGCCAGCCCACCTGGCAGCCCACTGGCCGGCCTAGCACTGTGCTGGCCCGTGCCAGCCACCTGCTTCCTCTCGCCAGGCAGGCAGAGAGGAGCGCGTCGGCGCGCGCGCGGGCGCCACGCCACCAGGCTGTCCGCCTGCGTCGCCTGGCCACCGCGACGCCTCGCGTCTTCTCCTCGGCGCCACCCCGCTTCCCCCCCGACTCTCTCTCGCTCCCTCTGGTCCACATCCCCTCCCCTGGCTCTCTCCCTCGCACGCACCGAACGCAGCCGCCGCCGCCGCTCGCCATTGCTGCACCCACTGCCATCCCCTCGCCCCCTCGACGCATCCAGAAGCTTCGCTGCAACGCATGACATCCCCAAGCTGACGCTCTCGAGCCCGTACGCGCTGCATCACCTGCATCGGCTCCATCTTCTTCCTCGGGCTCCGACGAACGCCGTCGCCGCTCCGCCGTCTGCAGGCCTTCCCCGAGCCCCTCGAGCCTCCCGTCCGAAGCGCTGTGAGCTCCTGCGTCTAACCCCCCTCTTCTCGAGCTCGATCATGCCCCGTAGACGTTGCCCCCTTGCCGACCAAATCGCGCTGCCGCCTGGCCTCGTCGCCGACGTGGCTCCGGTGACCAATTGGTCATGTGCGTGTGCCGTTGCGCTCGTAGCAACGCCTATGCCTCTCTAGCCTGCTACTTTTCTCAAACGCAAGCCGTAACGCCAAACCCGCCACCACCCGAGCTCCAGTGACCGCCAAGGTCGACACCGGCGACAACTCCGGCCTCCCCAGGCCCAACCGCCACCACCACTCGATGCGCGAATTCACCAGCAGTCCGTAGCGCGTCTCCGCCGTCGATTTGGTCGACGGAGGACCAAATCCGAGCCTCGCCGCCGTGTCTGGCCTCACCGGCGTCGAGTCGCCGGCAAGTTTGACCTGTTCGACCCGGGGTTTGACCTCCCTGGGGTCAACACACGTGGGCCCCGCCCCTGACTAGATTAGTTTAGGACTAATTACCCCTGCTGACACTGACAGCGGGCCCAGTGGCTGTTAATTTGATTAGTTAGATTTAATTAACCCTGTTAGTTAATTGTGTCACTGACGTGTCGACCCCACTGGTCAGGTTTGACCTGGACCGGGTCAGTTGACCTGCTGACGTCACACCTACGTCATGCTGACGCAATTAATCTTTTTCTGGAATAAAGATAATCCAGGAAATTCCAGAAAATGTCCTAAACTTCTAAAAATCATAGAAAATCAACCGTAACTCCAAATGAGATAAATTATATATGAAAAATGATCAGAAAAATCCAATCTATCCATATGTACTATTTCCATGCATGTTAGAACAACTTATAGCTGCTGTATAGCACAAATCATATAAATGGCATTTGAATTTCACATATGGAGTTTGGATTTGAACTTAGGGTTCAAACCAACTTCATTTAACTTTGTTGCTAGCTGCATTAGCTCAAAACACCAGCATGTTGCCATGTCATGATCATGCATCATAATGTGCATTGCATTGATTGTGTTTCCTCTCTATTGCCGGTAATTGTCCCCTCTCGATAGACGCGTTTCGACGATGAGATCGATGACACCGATGAAGAGCTATACTATCTTCAGAAGTGCCAGGCAAGCAAAACCCCCTTGTTCATTCCGATACAATCCCACTCTCTCGCTCCTGCTCTCTTTTACTGCATTAGGACAACAACGATTCAACTGTTACTTGCTGCGGTAGCTGAACCCCTTTCCTCTGCATGACCTGTCATTGCCACAGTAAATAGATGAAACCCACTAGCATGAGTAGGAGTTGTTTGAGCCCTGATGTGCCTACTCATTCATGCTTGTTTGTCATGCCTGCTACTGCTTAGAGTTGAGTCAGGTCTGATTCATCGGGGATGAATCAGAGGTGTGTGAACATGTCCTACTGTGTGTGAGCTAAGTTTGTGAACACGATTTGGTAAAGGTAGCGGTGAGAGGCCATGTAGGAGTACATGGTGGGTTGTCTCATTGCAGCCGTCCTCAGGAACTGAGTTCTGTGTTCGTGATCCATGAACAATTACTACCACACATTGGGTTCCGGTAACTCGGCCCCTCTCGGCTTATTAATCAACTTGATCTCTGTCCAGGAGTTGCAACTAGTTTCTGGTGTTTGTAGGTAGTGTTAGTAGTTTACCAAGTGGCACCCGGTACAGGTGGGCTTGGGAAAGACTAGGCACCGTAGCACGGTGTACCAAGCGTAGATCCACCCGTAGAGGTGGGCTTGGGAACCCTGCACACATCGTTTGGGGCCGTGAGCGACACCCCGGCCGGATCTCCTTGCGGATGGAACCCAAATAGGTGATAAACCTGGACGAGAGACTTGTGTGGTTAGTCAGGTCGTGGACGACACCCTCGCTGGGCTTCCGCTTGAAGGTTGCCGAGTACATGTCGTGTAAACGGCGGTAAGTGGTGAGAGCGTGTGTGAAGAAGTACACCCCTGCAGGGTTAACATCATCTATTCGAATAGCCGTGTCCGCGGTAAAGGACTTCTGGGTTTCCTGTACAGTTCATAGACAAGTGAAAGTGGATACTCTAAAATACGCAAGATAAGCGTGAGTGCTATGGATGGCGTTCTGGTAGGGAGACGGGAGCGGATCCATAGTGGTGTATTGATATGGTGAATATGTGGACTCGTGTGCGCCACCTCAAAAGAGTTACATTGCAGTCGTAGTTCAGGATAGCCACCAAGTCAAAGCTGGCTTGCTGCAGTTAAACTCCACCACCCCTTTGTTGAAAATGATGCATATGTAGTAGTTCTGATGTAAGTCTTGCTGGGTACATTTGTACTCACGTTGCTTAATTTATGTTTTTGCAGAGAGACTTCAGTCTTGCTAGTAGTACCGCGTGGACTTCGACGTTTAGCTTGTTACCTCAGCTACGATCTTGTGCCCTCGGCAGGATCTGGTAGATAGTCAGGCTTCTCAGCCTTTTTCATTTGTAGATGTCTGTACTCAGACATGTTAAGCTTCCGCTTGTGCTTTGACTTGTATGCTCTGAGTGTTGGGTCATGAGACCCATGTTTGTAATATCTCGCTCCTCGGAGCCTATTGAATAAATACTTGAGTTGTTGAGTCATGTTGTGATGCCATGTTGTATTTGCACATATCGAGCAGATTGTGTGTATGTTATTGAAATGCTTGGTATGTGTGGGATCTGACTATCTAGTTGTTTATCCTTAGTAGCCTCTCTTACCGGGAAATGTCTCCTAGTGCTTCCACTGAGCCATGGTAGCTTGCTACTGCTCCAGAACACTTAGGCTGGCCGGCATGTGTCCTTCTTCGTTCCTGTGTCTGTCCCTTCGGGGAAATGTCACGCGATGAATACCGGAGTCCTGTTAGCCCGCTACAGCCCGGTTCACCGGAGTCCTGCTAGCCCAGTGCTACAGCCTGGATTCACTCGCCGATGACCGACACGTTCGATGCTGGGTCATGGATGCCTGTCCATGTAAGTTTGTGCCACTTTGGCTTTACGACTAGCCATGTCAGCCCGGGCTCCTTATCATATGGATGCTAGCGACACTATCATATATGTGTGCCAAAAGGCGCAAACGGTCCCAGGCAAAGGTAAGGCGACACCCGTGGGAATACCGTGCGTGAGGCCGCAAAGTGATATGAGGTGTTACATGCTAGATCGATGTGGCATTGAGTCGGGGTCCTGACAGCTTTGGTATCAGAGCCTGACTGCCTGTAGGATTACCAAGCCAAACTGGTCGAAGTTGAGTCTAGAAATTCTTTAGTTATATAGGGGAATTGATTGTGGGATGGAACGCAAGGCTCTTTTTACTCCTATACCTTATGCCTTCTGATCCGAGTCATCTTATGTTTCCTACGGGGTTAAGGACCTAGGCTATCTCCTCTTTCTATCAGGATCACGTGTTACTACTCTGTAGACTTGTAAGATTGTTGGACTTAAGCCTCTGCTTAGTTTCTACTACCTCCGTATGTTAACTGTTGATTTCAGAACCTTGATATTATGATGATCAAGTGGTTATGCCACCATTCTGTAGGATGTCTCAAATCCTTCTCGAGCATTTACAGTCGTTATGCTGTCCGAGTTATCCCAGGTTTCTAAATAGTCTGATGCATTTGCAAAATCCTTTCCCTCTGGTTTCGATGTTCTTTTAGGCTAGGTTAATCACACTAATTGCTGAGTTGAGGTACTCTATTGCCTCGACATATATGTTGGAGCTATTATTATGACCCTAGATGTCTTAGGGGATCATCTAGTAATCCAGCCATGCTTTGTGTTCCCAGTGTGATGAGTCTGGCCATCATTCTCGAAAGCATCCCGTGATGCCACTTAGTAGTAGGTATTCTACTCCTGGGTTTCTGAACCTGAGATTTCCTTACTTACTTCATGTTGTTAGTGTTGCTCGTACCTTTAGGTTATTAGTAACCTTTGCATTAGTCCTCGAGGTTTGTGGTATATCCTTCTTCCAAATACCATGAACTGCTTATGGTAGAAGTTCCTCGCTGAACCAAAAGATCACAACAAGAGTGCTCTCGATGAGTTCTCCATTCTATATTGTGGCTCTGCCAGTTCTACCTTTCTGCATGGGTTGTCCGGAAAAAATATGTTGAACTTCGTTCGACATGCTAAACCATGCATCCACAACTCAGAAAATCGTATGTTCCTTTGAGTTGTCCCTCTTTAGTTGTCTTCTGACCCTCGTCTATCAATTGATAGTGAAGAGTATGTGTGCATTCGTTCATCGATACCTATTACTCTTGTGGTCCATTAAGCCATTCTATTCCAGAGTGACTAGGAGAAACAAACTCCAGTACCCTTTTCCATTTCCAGGATTGGGTCAAAGCAGTTGTGTTCCGCAGATCAAATTGCAATCCAGCTTCTGGTCTGTTCTACCTTGAGGTATTACCATCTTTATATCAGGAATATCATTGGAATTGCACACCCTCTTATGAATTCTTGTTGCAGTGATACTTCTCGCCATTATTATTCATTTCTCGTCTTCCGTGTTGTTGCAACCGGAATGCCGACGGGTGAACTATGATGCGTGAAATCAATACTCCTAGCAACCTTGTTGATTGGTAGTTAAAGGACAATAATTTCATTCTTAGCGTGTTGGTTCTTGAATCAGATAGATCGTGCTACCTAGTCCTTATTTCCGGTGCACCTTTCGATCAATGAGTTGGGGCTATGCCAATCCCTTGCTTATTTGATCATGTCGTCTTGCCCTGAAAAGCAAGATTGATCTCGAGCTTAGTAACATATCGGTGGTTCGTGATTTTCCAAATATCTTCTCGGAAGTGTTACCAGGTTGTCACCTGACCGCTATGTTGAGTTCGTGATCAAGTTGGTTTCTTGTAAACCACCCCCCTTCTCCAAGGATCCGTGTTGGATACCCTGAGCTAGTTGGACAAGCTAAACAACAACTTGGAGAGTTGAAAGATAAAAGCTTGTCCAACTTAGTTCATTCCAAAGGGATATCCTTGTGTGTGTGTGTTGAAGAAAGATGATATTCTCATCGATTGGTCCTCGTGATCAGTTGTTGGATCTGTTGTCTTGTCAAAACTTTGATTTGAGTGTGGGCTATCCTCAAATCAAATCAGAACCAACGATGTTCGTAATGTTGTCTTACTCGTGGTTTTTCCTCGAGCATACTCCATTATATCTTTTGGTCTGACCAATGCTATCACCGTGTTCACATAACTGTGGAATTCCATTTATATGGAAACATGGATGAATTGTTGTTGAGCCCATCAGCAGCATTTTGTCTCCTCTATGATTCATGTTGAACATCCAGCTAGTGTTGGAAACTTCTATAAGCATTATCTTCATGCTCTGTTCATGAAGCATGTGTTGGATGAAAGAAGTGACTTCCTCTGATTCATGTGCAATTGGTGCAAGTTGCCGTCATGAATTCGAGAAAGTTAGTTTTGCTTCCTCCGGAATCATCCCAAGTCAGTAATGCACGTGCGAAGAATTCTATGGTCTGTTAGACTGATCATCTTCGTTCCATATGAATTTCGTAGCACACCTAGCCACTGATTGATTTGTTCAAGGAGAAGAAGTTCCTTCATAAGAGCTAATCATATGACTTATGCAAGGACTCCGTTATCCGCGATGATGGTTCCCTACCAGAACTCGGTAGTGTTTTATTGTAAGACTACCATGTGATCATGTTTGTCTGGAACAGCGTGTTCACACATGCGTAGCAGAACCAGCTCATGCTTTGGAGCTTGCTATCGTAGTTCATTTCCCGAGAATCTCGCAACGTCATCTCGTCGATTTGTGTTGCAAACTTCCATTTTTCTCCCTAGACTCGATGAGTCTGGAATATCCTGACACCAACCAGATCTGAATCTCAGGCAGATATGATGGTTGGAACATTTCCCAAGAACTATAATATTGGTCCCTCGATAACCGGTAAAGTGGATGTCATGGCCAACACACCCAGCCGGAAGACCTATTATTGTAGTATCTTGTTTGAAGAAGTTGGCCACCTCCCCATAAGGATTTCGTAGGATCTACTCCCTAGTTGTTCCTTATGGATTTTTGTGTTCCCGAAGTCCGACCTTTTACTTGATGTTCTAGATATAAAACCATAATTATCTATGGATTACGCTAGCACATCAAGGAGAACATTAGAAGCGGAGTGCTAAATGTCTCTCGGTCGATCATCCAGATTTTGTTTCCTTGGCCTCGCTAAGGTGAAATCTGAGAAGCTGTTATCTTCCTATGCATCTGCATCGACCATCACCATTCATCATGGTAGTACGTTGTGTTGCCAGGATCATTGACACGGATATTGGTAATACCTTGATGAATATGGAAGTGCTCAAGTTCTTGAGAGCACGCATAAGCGCTAGGTGTTATCATCTGCACTAACTGGGATTCTCTCATTTTTCTCGGTTATGCTATAACTTTTCAAACAAGTGGACTCACTATCTACTATTGAGCTTCTCCCCAGTTACTAAAATCATCCCTTGTGTTGTTTTCAACAAGGTAATCCACATCATCCATACTAGTCCGAGTATGCCATTCTACCGAACTCCTCGAAACAATCGCTCGAGATTTGCCCTAGGCTGGTATAGAGAGTCTCAATGATCTCTATATCAAAGGTAATTCTTTTGCCACTTAAGGTAATAATCTACGAATCACCCTCCTCCAGGATGTCCCGCTGTGGCATCATGGCAACTCAACTCCTCGCTACGTTGACAACCGTTCACCACCCTTTTAAGCGTGGAATTGTTGTCTACCTAGTGAACCCTCGTCATTTGCTCCATCCATCCCTAGATGTGTGTTTTGTGTCTCAGCTCGAGTGGTGTTGCTATGTCTCATTCGTGAGTTGATCTAAGTTTGTCGATCTTCGAGAAGATCGATCCTTCTAGAGTCGTCCTTCTCCTCTCGTTGTCATGTTGGCTAGAGTTCTCAGAGCAAGACGACAAGACAAAGATGGTGATTGAATCAACGTTCATTTGAAGTTGCACCTGGATCGTGAAGATTGCGTTAGTTTGCGTTTTCCCCTTCATCTTACCCTATAACGCTGATCTCGGGCGAGATTCTTGTTTAGTAGGGGTGATTTGTCACGATCCTAGCTTCTCAGCATTGTACTGGCAACTTCATGGTGCATCATGTTTAAACCTTGAAAGAAACTTGAAATAGGGATTGTCCAAACCCTAGCATTAAAGGAATTCAATAGGTTCACCTAAAATATTTTCAGATAAGTCCAAATGGCTTTCAAAATGTTCAATCATTTCTGGATAATGCTAGAAACCATAACCAGTGGTGTTGCACATTTTTCCATGACGTACTTGGTCACTAAATTAAATTATACAGTATTTGCAATTGGGGCATTTAAATGATATATATTATTTTAAGTGCTCAATTAATTCTGAACTTAAGTGTGGGCTGTTAGGAATAATTCCAACAGAGCCCACAATTATTTGCAGGATTTTTGGAAATGTTTTACTATTTTTAATAAAGCCCAATATTTACAAAAAAATAGAAAACAAAAACAAATTAGAAAACAGAGGAGAGGGAGAGCTTACCTGGCGCTCACCTGGCAGCCCAGCCAGCCCACCTGGCAGCCCACTGGCCGGCCTAGCACTGTGCTGGCCCGTGCCAGCCACCTGCTTCCTCTCGCCAGGCAGGCAGAGAGGAGCGCGTCGGCGCGCGCGCGGGCGCCACGCCACCAGGCTGTCCGCCTGCGTCGCCTGGCCACCGCGACGCCTCGCGTCTTCTCCTCGGTGCCACCCCGCTGCCCCCGACTCTCTCTCGCTCTCTCTGGTTCCCATCCCCTCCCCTGGCTCTCTCCCTCGCACGCACCGAACGCAGCCGCCGCCGCCGCTCACCATTGCTGCGCCCACTGCCATCCCCTCGCCCCCTCGACGCATCCAGAAGCTTCGCTACAACGCACGACGTCCCCAAGCTGACGCGCTCGAGCCCGTACGCGCTGCATCGCCGGCATCGGCTCCATCTTCTTCCTCGGGCTCCGACGAACGCCGTCGCCGCTCCTCCATCTGCAGGCCTTCCCCGAGCCCCTCGAGCCTCCCGTCCGAAGCGCTGTGAGCTCCTGCGTCTAACCCCCCTCTTCCCGAGCTCGATTATGCCCCGTAGATGTCGCCCCCTTGCCGACCGAATCGCGCTGCCACCTGGCCTTGTCACCGACATGGCTCCGGTGACCAATTGGTCATGTGCGTGTGCCGTTGCGCTCGTAGCAATGCCTAGTGCCTCTCTAGCCTGCTACTTTTCTCAAACGCAAGCCGTAACGCCAAACCCGCCACCACCCGAGCTCCGGCGACCGCCAAGGTCGACACCGGCAACAACTCCGGCCTCCCCAGGCCCAACCGCCACCACCACTCGATGCGCGAGTTCACCAGCAGTCCGTAGCGCGTCTCCACCGTCGATTTGGTCGACGGAGGACCAAATTCGAGCCTCGCCGCCGTGTCTGGCCTCGCCGGCGTCGAGTCGCCGGCGAGTTTGACCTGTTCGACCCGGGGTTTGACCTCCCTGGGGTCAACACACGTGGGCCCCGCCCCTGACTAGATTAGTTTAGGACTAATTACCCCTGCTGACACTGACAGCGGGCCCAGTGGCTGTTAATTTGATTAGTTAGATTTAATTAACCCTGTTAGTTAATTGTGTCACTGACGTGTCGACCCCACTGGTCAGGTTTGACCTGGACCGGGTCAGTTGACCTGCTGACATCACACCTACGTCATGCTGACGCAATTAATCTTTTTCTGGAATAAAGATAATCCAGGAAATTCCAGAAAATTTCCTAAACTTCTAAAAATCATAGAAAATCAACCGTAACTCCAAATGAGATAAATTATATATGAAAAATGATCAGAAAAATCCAATCTATCCATCTGTACTATTTCCATGCATGTTAGAACAACTTATAGCTGCTGTATAGCACAAATCATATAAATGGCATTTGAATTTCACATATGGAGTTTGGATTTGAACTTAGGGTTCAAACCAACTTCATTTAACTTTGTTGCTAGCTGCATTAGCTCAAAACACCAGCATGTTGCCATGTCATGATCATGCATCATAATGTGCATTGCATTGATTGTGTTTCCTCTCTATTGCCGGTAATTGTCCCCTCTCGATAGACGCGTTTCGACGATGAGATCGATGACACCGGTGAAGAGCTATACTATCTTCAGAAGTGCCAGGCAAGCAAAACCCCCTTGTTCATTCCGATACAATCCCACTCTCTCGCTCCTGCTCTCTTTTACTGCATTAGGACAACAACGATTCAACTGTTACTTGCTGCGGTAGCTGAACCCCTTTCCTCTGCATGACCTGTCATTGCCATAGTAAATAGATGAAACCCACTAGCATGAGTAGGAGTTGTTTGAGCCCTGATGTGCCTACTCATTCATGCTTGTTTGTCATGCCTGCTACTGCTTAGAGTTGAGTCAGGTCTGATTCATCAGCGATGAATCAGAGGTGTGTGAACATGTCCTACTGTGTGTGAGCTAGGTGTGTGAACACGATTTGGTAAAGGTAGCGGTGAGAGGCCATGTAGGAGTACATGGTGGGTTGTCTCATTGCAGCCGTCCTCAGGAACTGAGTTCTGTGTTTGTGATCCATGAATAGTTACGACCACACATTGGGTTCCGGTAACTCAGCCCCTCTCGGCTTATTAATCAACTTGATCTCTGTCCAGGAGTTGCAACTAGTTTCTGGTGTTTGTAGGTAGTGTTAGTAGTTTACCAAGTGGCACCCGGTACAGGTGGGCTTGGGACAGACTAGGCACCATGGCACGGTGTACCAAGCGTAGATCCACCCGTCGAGGTGGGCTTGGGAACCCTGCACACATCATTTGGGGCCGTGAGCGACACCCCGGCCGGATCTTCTTGCGGATGGAACCCAAATAGGCGATAAACCTAGACGAGAGACTTGTGTGGTTAGTCAGGTCGTGGCCGACACCCTCGCTGGGCTTCTGCTTGAAGGTTGCCGAGTACATGTCGTGTAAACGACGGTAAGTGGTGAGAGCGTGTGTGAAGAAGTACACCCCTGCATGGTTAACATCATCTATTCGAATAGCCGTGTCCGCGGTAAAGGACTTCTGGGTTGCCTGTACAGTTCATAGACAAGTGAAAGTGGATACTCTAAAATACGCAAGATAAGCGTGAGTGCTATGGATGGCGTTCTCGTAGGGAGACGGGAGCGGATCCATAGTGGTGTATTGATATGGTGAATATGTGGACTCGTGTGCGCCACCTCAAAAGAGTTACATTGCAGTCGTAGTTCAGGATAGCCACCGAGTCAAAGCTGGCTTGCTGCAGTTAAACTCCACCACCCCTTTGTTGAAAATGATGCATATGTAGTTAGTTCTGATGTAAGTCTTGCTGGGTACATTTGTACTCACGTTGCTTAATTTAGGTTTTTGCAGAGAGACTTTAGTCTCGCTAGTAGTACCGCATGGACTTCGACGTTTCGCTTGTTACCTCAGCTACGATCTTGTGCCCTCGGCAGGATCTGGTAGATAGTCAGGCTTCTCAGCCTTTTTCATTTGTAGATGTCTGTACTCAGACATGTTAAGCTTCCGCTTGTGCTTTGACTTGTATGCTCTGAGTGTTGGGTCATGAGACCCATGTTTGTAATATCTCGCTCCTTGGAGCCTATTGAATAAATACTTGAGTTGTTGAGTCATGTTGTGATGCCATGTTGTATTTGCACATATCGAGCATATTGTGTGTATGTTATTGAAATGCTTGGTATGTGTGGGATCTGACTATCTAGTTGTTTATCCTTAGTAGCCTCTCTTACCGGGAAATGTCTCCTAGTGCTTCCACTGAGCCATGGTAGCTTGCTACTGCTCCAGAACACTTAGGCTGGCCGGCATGTGTCCTTCTTCGTTCCTATGTCTGTCCCTTCGGGGAAATGTCACGCGATGAATACCGGAGTCCTGTTAGCCCGCTACAGCCCGGTTCACCGGAGTCCTGCTAGCCCAGTGCTACAGCCTGGATTCACTCGCTGATGACCGACACGTTCGATGCTGGGTCATGGATGCCTGTCCATGTAAGTTTGTGCCACTTTGGCTTTACGACTAGCCATGTCAGCCCGGGCTCCTTATCATATGGATGCTAGCGACACTATCATATACGTGTGCCAAAAGGCGCAAACGGTCCCGGGCAAAGGTAAGGCGACACCCGTGGGAATACCGTGCGTGAGGCCGCAAAGTGATATGAGGTGTTACATGCTAGATCGATGTGGCATTGAGTCGGGGTCCTGACATTTAGTATGATTTTTTTTGGAAAATTTGAGGATTTTAGGCACTGAAAACACTACAGGAGGGGCAAGCACCAGGCCACAAGAGTGGAGGGCGCGCCCCCCCTATAGGGGCACCTCCTGTCTCGTGGGCCCCTGGTGGCTCCCCTCCACTTATGCCAGCACACACACACACTTCATCTTCTACCCAAAAAATGCCCATCCAGCTCAAGCACGAGTTCTAGCTCATTTTGCTGCGATTTTCGATTTCTTAGCTCAAAGCTCCATTCACAAAACTGCTTTGGGAGATTGTTGCTTGGTATGTGACTCCTCCATTGGTCCAATTAGTTTTTGTTCTAGTGCTTTATTCATTGCAAATTTTTGCTGCATAGGTGACCATGTTCTTGAGCTTGCATGTTAAATTTTTGAGGTCCCAAGCAATTCCAATGCATGATATAGGCTCTAGGCACTTGTAGGAGTAGTTGCTATCAATCTTGTTTAGTTTTATGCACTTTTATTTTGAAGTTACTAAAAATTTCAGAAATTTTCAGAAAAATGTTGAGGAAACTTTTGAGGGGCTCTTCTAGCCAAAGCTCCCAGGAAAAACAAGCCAAAGAGAAGGAAAAAGCCAAGTATAATCTCCCTCACTTAGCGGAAGTACGGTCGTGTGAATGGCCATGCGAGGATTTCTTGAGAGAGGCTAGAATTTATGAAGACTTTTATGCTTTAATCGAGACTGCATGCCTTGCCGGTTTCATCAACGACCGAATCGATCAGTATCTCTTACTCACCAATACTTTCGTGCAAAACTTTTATTTTTATCCTAAGAAGTCACCGCCTGCAGTATCGTTTCATTTATATGATGAGTTCAAAGAAATGTCTTTACGTCATTTTTGCGTGGTATGTAGGATAGCTTATGAGGGAGAATTAGAGGAACCCCATCGTGAAGATGTGGCTGGCTTTGTTAATCTATCGCTGTAGAGGAGCCAAAGATGGGTTCCGAGGCAAAAGTCTCTAGCATACACTTTCCTGTTTTACGCTACTTTGCCATATTTGCTAGTATATGCTTGATTGGTCGTGGAAATAGTGGAAACTTGAGCGTTCCTGATATTATCATTCTTCAACATACTTTGCTTGGAGACAATACTTTTAGTATGGGTGCCGTCGTTGCTAAACGGCTAGCCCTGAATCGTACAAAAGGCCCCATATTTGGAGGTATCTATGCTGCACATCTTGCTAGACATTTTCAGATACCCATTAGGCACCATGAGGAAGAGGAGACAACATTGCCTCCTCACATTTTAGATTACAAGAGCATGGTAGCACACAAGTTTATTGTTGACAACGAAGATAGGATGCTCCTGTATAAACTTAGATTCAATAAGAAACACTTTGAGATTATTATTTTGCCTGCGCCTTTGTTATTTGATTTGCTTGCAGAAAATTTTCTCGTCACAGCGGAAGCGGTGAACAATCATCGAGCCCAAGATTTTACTCCGGAACCTGAACCTGAGCGGGAACCTGAACTGCACCCTTATCATGCATCATCCGTCCAGTGGGATCCGGAGATGACCAGCCAGTGGTATCCGGATTACGCCTCCCATTACACCCGGGGGAGTAGCGGCGATCCTTGGTATTAGACTAACTTAGGCCAAAATCCTAAGCTTGGGGGAGTACGTATTTCTCACCGACTTTACATTCATGTTCACACACTAGTCGTCGGTGCTCATACTCTTTCATTGTATTATCCATGCTAGTTTAAAATTCCTTTTTCTAGTTTTCTTCTTGTGTGTTTGATAAACCTTGAGAAAAACCAAAAAAAATAGTTAGTTTAATTTCCATGCTTGTAGTAAGAAATTAAAATGAAAACCCAAAAAGATTTCTAGTTCTTCTTCTTACTTGTTGGGAGCTTTCCCGTGTAAATAGTTTTATTTTCTTTTCTTTCCTTTTGGGGTCGAGAAGACCATATTGAAAATGCTTAGTGGTTCTCATATGCATGATTGTTTATTTAATTTAGAGCCTATATTACTTGTCTTCTCTTTTGAGTTGAATGCTTACAGATTCCAGCTTAGTCCAATGCATGTGCACTCTTATTATTATACACATCGTTCGGTCGTGCAAGTGAAAGGTAATAATGACGATATATGATGGACTTATTGGGATGAGAAAAGCTGGTATGAACTCAACCTCTCTTATTTTTGTAAATATGATGAGTTCATCATTTCTGAGTCAGCTTATTATGAAGTAAACATATTTGCAATGACATTTAGAGATTATAGTTGATTGTGCCATGCTTGATTAGCTATGAGTTATAATGGTTTACCTTGCGTGCCAACATGCTATTAGAATGATGATGATGTGGTATGATGGGATGGTATCCTCCTTTGAATAAATTGAGTGACTCGACTTGACACATGTTCACGCATGTAGTTGAAACAAAATCAACATAGCCTTCACGATATTTATGTTCATGGTGGATTATATCCTACTCATGTTTGTACTCGGTGTGAATTAGTTTTAATGCATGTTTATGACCGTTGTCACTCTCTCAGTTGGTCGCTTCCCAGTCTTTTGCTAGCCTTCACCTGTACTAAGCGGGAATACTGCTTGTGCATCCAAACTCCTTAAACCCCGAAGTTGTTCCATATGAGTCCACTATACCTTCCTATATGCGGTATTTACCTGCCGTTCCAAGTAAATTTGTATGTGCCAAACTGCAAACCTTCAAATGAAATTCTATTTTGTATGCTCGAGCAGCTCATGTTACAACTAGGGCTGCCTATATCTTCCATGCTAGGTGGGTTATTCTCAGAGGACTGGAGTCCGCTCCTCATTCACGAGAAAGGGCCGGTAACCGAGGTGCCCAGTCCCATGATCCAAAAAGATCAAAGCAAATCAAAATAATTAAACAAAACTCCCCCAGGGCTGTTGTTTGTTGGAGGCACTCATCGTTTCGAGAAAGCCATGGGTTGATGCTTGTTGGTGGTTGGGGGAGTATAAACCTTTACCATTCTGTTTGGGAACTGCCCATAATGCATTTAGTATGGAAGATATAGCCATCTCATAGTTGTTGCGTTGACAGCGAAAGTATGCCACTCAAAATGTTATTCAATCTCTATTTTAAAATCGAGCTCTCGCACCTCTACAAATCCCTGCTTCCCTCTGTGAAGGGCCTATCAAT
Organism: Triticum aestivum; assembly: GCF_018294505.1. Taxonomy (NCBI): domain Eukaryota; kingdom Viridiplantae; phylum Streptophyta; class Magnoliopsida; order Poales; family Poaceae; genus Triticum; species Triticum aestivum. The sequence continues at coordinate 672,907,895 of NC_057804.1, forward strand.
TTACTTTTATGTTGAGTCATCACCCTTATTAAAAAGCACCTGTTGGAGAGCACATTGTCATTTGCATTCATTTCTATTGGTTTATATTGGGTATGACTTGACTGGATCTCTTTTACCATGAATTACAATGTTTAGTCAGTCCTTGATCTTTAAAGGTGCTCTGCATTTATGTTTTGCGGTCTCAGAAAGGGCTAGCGAGATACCATTTTGTTATATCATGTTATGATTGTTTTGAGAAAGTGTTGTCATCCGAGTTTTATTATTATGGCTCGCTAGCTGATTATGCTATTGATATGAGTAATTGTGAGACCCAAGTGTTATTGTGAGTATGGTTAGTTCATAATATTTGCTGAAACTTGAATGCTGCCTTTCATGTTTACAACAACAAGAGCAAACAGAGTTTGTAAAAGTTTTTCTTTATCACTTTCAGTTTATGAACTGAATTGCTTGAGGACAAGCAAAAGTTTAAGCTTGGGGGAGTTGATACGTCTCCAACGTATCTACTTTTCCAAACACTTTTGCCCTTGTTTTGGACTCTAACTTGCATGATTTGAATGAAAGTAACACGGACTGACGCTGTTTTCAGCAGAACTGCCATGATGTTGTTTTATGTGTAGAAAAGAAAAGTTCTCGGAATGTCCTAAAAATCCACGGAGGCACTTTTTGGAATTAATAAGAATTTCTGGGCGAAAGAAATATACCAGGGGCCCCAGGGCCTGTCCACGAGACAGGGGGCGCCCCCCCTGTAGGGCGCGCCCCCTATCTCGTGGCCCCCCTGGACCTCCATCGACCTCAACTCCAACTCCGTATCTTCCGTCTCGGGGAGAAAACAATTAGAGAGAAAGTTTCATCGCGTTTTACGACACGGAGCCGCCGCCAAGCCCTAATCTCTCTCGGGAGGGCTGATCTGGAGTCCGTTCGGGGCTTCGGAGAGGGGGATTTGTCGCCGTCGTCATCATCAACCATCCTCCATCACCAATTTCATGATGCTCATCGCCGTGCATGAGTAATTCCATCGTAGGCTTGCTGGACGGTGATGGGTTGGATGAGATTTACCATGTAATCAAGTTAGTTTTGTTAGGGTTTGATCCCTAGTATCCACTATGTTCTGAGATTGATGTTGCTATGACTTTGCTATGCTTAATGCTTGTCACTAGGGCCCGAGTGCCATGATTTCAGATCTAACCTATTATGTTTTCATGAATATATGTGTGTTATTGATCCTATCTTGCAGGTCTATAGTCACCTATTATGTGTTATGATCCGACAACCCCGAAGTGACAATAATCGGGATACTTCTCGGTGATGACCGTAGTTTGAGGAGTTCATGTATTCACTATGTGTTAATGCTTTGGTCCCGTTCTGTATTAAAAGGAGGCCTTAATATCCCTTAGTTTCTGCTAGGACCCCGCTGCCACGGGAGGGTAGGACAAAAGATTGTTGGGGAACGTAGTAATTTCAAAAAATTTCCTACGCACACGCAAGATCATGGTGATGCATAGCAATGAGAGGGGAGAGTGTTGTCCACGTACCCTCGTAGACCCTAAGCGGAAGCGTTAGCACAACGCGGTTGATGTAGTCGTACGTCTTCACGGCCCGACCGATCAAGCACCGAAACTATGGCACCTTTGAGTTCTAGCACAAGTTCAGCTCGATGACGTCCCTCGAACTTCGATCCAGCCGAGTGTCGTGGGAGAGTTCCGTCAGCATGACGGCGTGGTGACGATCTTGATGTTCTACCGTCGCAGGGCTTCGCCTAAGCACCGCTACGATATTATCGAGGTGGACTATGGTGGAGGGGGGCACCGCACACGGCTAAGAGATCCAAGGTATCAATTGTTGTTATGCCTAGAGGTGTCCCCCTGCCCCCGTATATAAAGGAGCAAGGTGGGAGGGGGCGGCCGGCCAAGGAGGGGGCGTGCCAAGGGGAGTCCTACTCCCACCGGGAGTAGGACTCCCTCCTTCCTTGTTGGAGTAGGAGAAGGGGAAAGAGGGGGAGAGGAAGAAGGAAAAGGGGGCTGCGCCCCTTTTCCAATTCGGACCAGAGGGGGGGCGCAGGCCTCCTCCCTTTTGGCCTGTCTCCTCTATTCCCGTATGGCCCAATAAGGCCCATATACTCCCCGGCGAATTCCCGTAACTCTCCGGTACTCCGAAAAATACCCGAATCACTCGGAACCTTTCCGAAGTCCGAATATAGTCGTCCAATATATCGATCTTTATGTCTCGACCATTTCGAGACTCCTCGTCATGTCCCCGGTCTCATCCGGGACTCCTGACTCCTTCGGTACATCAAAACACATAAACTCATTATATAACTGTCATCGAAACCTTAAGCGTGTGAACCCTACGGGTTCGAGAACTATGTAGACATGACCGAGACACGTTTCCGGTCAATAACCAATAACGTAACCTGGATGCTCATATTGGCTCCTACATATTCTACGAAGATCTTTATCGGTCAAACTGCATAACAACATACGTTGTTCCCTTTGTCATCGGTATGTTACTTGCCCGAGATTTGATCGTCGGTATCTCAATACCTAGTTCAATCTCGTTACCGCCAAGTCTCTTTACTCTTTCCGTAATACATCATCCCGCAACCAACTCATTAGTTGCAATGCTTGCAAGGCTTATAGTGATGTGCATTACCGAGTGGGCCCAGAGATACCTCTCTGACAATCGGAGTGACAAATCCTAATCTCGAAATACGCCAACCCAACAAGTACCTTTGGAGACACCTGTAGAGCACCTTTATAATCACCCAGTTACGTTGTGACGTTTGGTAGCACACAAAGTGTTTCTCTGGTAAACGGGAGTTGCATAATCTCATAGTCATAGGAACATGCAGAACTCATGAAGAAAGCAATAGCAACATACTAAACGATCGAGTGCTAAGCTAACGGAATGGGTCAAGTCAATCACATCATTCTCCTAATGATGTGATCCCGTTAATCAAATGACAACTCTTTGTCCATGGATAGGAAACATAACCATCTTTGATTAATGAGCTAGTCAAGTAGAGGCATACTAGTGACACTTAGTTTGTCTATGTATTCACACATGTATCATGTTTCCGGTTAATACAATTCTAGCATGAATAATAAACATTTATCATGATATAAGGAAATAAATAATAACTTTATTATTGCCTCTAGGGCATATTTCCTTCAAAGATGTCATGCAAGTTCTTTTCCATAAGCACGTATGACTATTTACGGAATACATGCCTACATTTCGTTGATGAATTGGAGCTAGTTTTGTATCACCCTATGTTATAGCTATTACATGAGGAATCACATCCGGCATAGTTATCCATCACTGATCCATTGCCTATGAGCTTTTCATATATTTTTCTCCGCTTATTTATTTTTCCGTTGCTACTGTTACAACTGCTACAAAAACTCCAAAACATTTATCTTTACTTTTGCTACTGTTACCATTATTATCATACTACTTTGCTACTAAATACCTTGCTGCAAATACTAAGTTATCCAGGTGTGGTTGAATTGACAACTCAACTGCTAATACTCAAGAATATTCTTTGGCTCCCCCTGTGTCAAATCAATAAATTTGGGTTGTACTTCATCCTCGAAAGCTGTTGCGATCCCCTACACTTGTGGGTTATCTCCTCTACGGGCCAACCAGCTGTCTTCGCCCACACAAAAGCGGGTCATAAGGCTTGTTAAGGCCGCCATCGTTCTTGGCTTTTCTTGGCCGAGGTGTCTGGCAAGCCACTCGTCCCGGATACTATGCTTGAAGGCCGCTAAGGCTTCGGCATCCAGACAGTCGATGATTTGATTCTTCTTAGTGAGAAATCTGTTCCAAACCTTACGGGCTGACTCTCCGGGCTGTTGTATTATGTGACTTAAATCGTCTGCATCTGGAGGTCAGACATAGGTCCCTTGGAAGTTGGCCCTGAAAGCGTCCTCAAGTTCCTCCCAACTTCCAATTGAATTTTCGGGGAGGCTTTTCAACCAGTGCCGAGCTGGCCCTTTCAACTTGAGGGGAAAGTATTTGATGGCATGGAGATCGTCCCCTCGAGCCATGTGTATGTGAAGGATAAAATCCTCAATCCAGACCCCAGGGTCTGTCGTTCCGTCGTATGCCTCTATGTTCACGGGTTTGAATCCCTATGGAAATTCATGATCCAGCACCTCGTCGGTGAAACACAGGGGGTGTGCAGCCCCTCTGTACCTGGATATGTCGTGGTGTGCTGTCGATGGTTGTTGTATCCGGGTTTGATTCTGGACTGGTATTTGATCAGTATGATCATTTTGGTGACCATAATCTTGTGCCGGAGCGCGCCCTCTAGATCCATAGACGGACCTGGTCGCACCAGCCTTTTTGTCCAGGAGCTCGCGTAAATTGTGTGCCCGGCGAACTCCTCCACACGGCTTCCTCGCCGCCCAGCGAGGCGCACTCCGGCCAAACCTGGACTCAGCACAACCAGGCCACCGCGGCCGCCGACGTCCCAGGCAACGAGCCCGCCCTGGAGACCCAGCGCAGACCCGGCCAGCATGGCCGGCGTCCGGCTCCAACCGACCCGGCCCCTCAGGGCCTGACTGCCAGTCGACTCGGCCCGCGCGCCATCGACGACGCCGACGCACGCCACCGCCTCGATCAGCTCGCTCGCTCCCTGGAGGTGGAGGAGAGCGGCGCTATCAGGCCAGCGTGCTTTGGCCCACGCATCCGGGAGGAGCCCTTTCCCAAAGGGTTCATGCTCCCCTGCGACACCCCAAGTACAATGGGACGGTGAAGCCGAAAGACTGTCTCACCGACTACACCACGACCATTGGCATCACCGGTGCCAATCGTCGTCTCACCGTGCGCTACGCACCGCTCATGCTCCAGGGGTCGGCCCGCACATGGTTGAACAACCTGCCGATGGGCAGCATCAACGCGTGGGTCGACTTCGAGGAGGCCTTTGTCCACAACTTCACGGGGACCTACAAGCGACCCGGCTGCCCCAACCAGCTCTCCATGTGCATGCAGGGGCCGACGGAGACCGGCCGCGAGTACCTCGCACGCTGGACCTGTTGGGGAACGTAGTAGAAATTCAAAATTTTCCTACGAGCCACCAAGATCTATCTATGGAGAAACTAGCAACGAGAGAGAGGAGAGTGCATCTACATACCCTTGTAGATCGCTAAGAGGAAGCGTTCAAGAGAACGGGGTTGAAGGAGTCGTACTCGTCGTGATCCCAATCACCGGAGATCCTAGTGCCGAACGGACGGCACCTCCGCGTTCAACACACGCAGAACCCGGTGACGTATCCCATGCCTTGATCCAGCAAGGAGAGAGGGAGAGATTGGGGAAGACTCCGTCCAGCAGCAGCACAACGGCGTGGTGGTGGTCGAGGAGCGTGGCAATCCAGCAGGGCTTCGCCAAGCACCGCGGGAGAGGAGGAGGACTTGGGAGAGGGGGAGGGCTGCGCCAAGACTTGGGTGCGGCTGCCCTCCCACCCCCCACATATATAGAGGGGCAAGGGAGAGGGGGGCCGGCCCAATCTGAGGAGGCGGCGGCGGCCAGGGGGGTTGCCTTGCCCCCCAAGGCAAGGGGACGCCCCCCTTTTAGGGTTTCCCCCAAGCCCTAGGCGCCTTGGGCCTTGGGGGGCGCACCAGCCCACCTGGGGCTGGTCCCCTCCCACACTTGGCCCATGCAGCCCTCTGGGCCGGTGGCCCCACTTGGTGGACCCCCGGGACCCTCCCTGTGGTCCCGGTACATTACCGATAACACCCGAAACTTTTCCGGTGACCAAAACAAGACTTCCCATATATAAATCTTTACCTCCGGACCATTCCGAACTCCTCGTGACATCCAGGATCTCATCCGGGACTCAGAACAACATTCGGTAACCACATACAAACTTCCTTTATAACCCTAGCGTCATCGAACCTTAAGTGTGTAGACCCTATGGGTTCGGGAACCATGCAGACATGACCGAGACGTTCTCCGGTCAATAACCAACAACGGGATCTGGATACCCATGTTGGCTCCCACATGTTGCACGATGATCTCATCGGATGAACCACGATGTCAAGGACTCAATCGATCCCGTATACAATTCCCTTTGTCCAGCGATATTATACTTGCCCGAGATTCGATCGTCGGTATGCCGATACCTTGTTCAATCTCGTTACCAGCAAGTCTCTTTACTCGTTCCATAACACATCATCCCGTGATCAACCCCTTGGTCACATTGTGCACATTACGATGATGTCCTACCGAGTGGGCCCAAAGATACCTCTCCGTCACACGGAGTGACAAATCCCAGTCTCGATTCGTGCGAACCCAACAGACACTTTCGGAGATACCCGTAGTGCACCTTTATAGTCACCCAGTTACGTTGTGACGTTTGGTACACCCAAAGCATTCCTATGGTATCCGGGAGTTGCACAATCTCATGGTCTAAGGAAATGATACTTGACATTAGAAAACCTTTAGCACACGAACTACACGATCTTTGTGCTAGGCTTAGGATTGGGTCTTGTCCATCACATCATTCTCCTAATGATGTGATCCTGTTATCAACGACATCCAATGTCCATGGTCAGGAAACCGTAACCATCTATTGATCAACGAGCTAGTCAACTAGAGGCTTACTAGGGACATGGTGTTATCTATGTACCCACACATGTATCTAAGTTTCCTATCAATACAACTATAGCATGGATAATAAATGATTATCATGAACAAGGAAATATAATAATAATAACTAATTTATTATTGCCTCTAGGGCATATTTCCAACAGTCTCCCACTTGCACTAGAGTCAATAATCTAGTTCACATCGCCATGTGATTAACATTGATAGGTCACATCGCCATGTGACCAACATCCAAAGAGTTTACTAGTGTCACTAAACTAGTTCACATCACCATGTGATTAAGACTCAATGAGTTTTGGGGTTTGATCATGTTTTGCTTGTGAGAGAGGTTTTAGTCAACGGGTCTGCAACATTCAGATCCGTATGTATTCCGCAATTCTCTAAGTCATATTGTAAATGTTGCTTCCACGCTCCACTTGGAGGTATTCCAAATGGTTGCTCCACTATACGTATCCGGTTTGCTACTCAGAGTCATTCGGATAGGTGTTAAAGCATTGACGTAACCCTTTACGCCGAATTCTTTATCACCTCCATAATCGAGAAACATGTCCTTTATTTACTCCAAGGACAATTTTTGACCGCTGTCCAATGATCCATTCCTAGATTATTCTTGTACCCCTTGACTGACTCATGGCAAGGCACACTTCCGGTGCGGTACACAGCATAGCATACTATAGAGCCTACGTCTGAAGCATAGGGGACGACCTTCGTCCTTTCTCTCTCTTCTGCCGTGGTCGAGCTTTAACTCTTAACTTCATACCTTACAACTCAGGCAAGAACTCCTTCTTTGACTGATCCATCTTGAACACCTTCAAGATCATGTCAAGGTATGTGCTCATTTGAAAGTACCATTTAACGTTTTTGATCTATCCTCATAGATCTTGATGCTTAATGTTCAAGCAGCTTATTCCAGGTTTTCTATTGAAAAACACCTTTCAAATAACCCTATATGCTTTCCAGAAATTCTACATCATTTCTGATCAACAATATGTCAACAACATATACTCATCAGAAATTCTATAGTGCTCCCACTCACTTCTTTGGAAATACAAATTTCTCATAAACTTTGTATAAACCCAAAATCTTTGATCATCTCATCAAAGCATACATTCCAACTCTGAGATGCTTACTCCAGTCCTTAGAAGGATTGCTGGAGCTTTGCATATTTGTTAGCGTTCTTCAGGATTGACAAAAACTTCTGGTTGTATCACATACAACCTTTCCTCAAGGATATCGTCGAGGAAACAATGTTTTGACATCCTATCTGCAAGATTTCATAAATCATGCAGTAATTTCTAATATAATTCCAGCAGACTCTTAGCATCGCTATGTGTGAGAAAGTCTCATCGTAGTCAACTCCTTGAAATTGTCGGAAAACATCTTAACGACAAGTCGAGCTTTCTTAATGGTGATACTTACCATCATTGTCTGTCTTCCTTTTAAAATCCATCTATACCCAACGGCCTTATGACCATCAAGTATTTCTTCCAAAGTCATGGATCCTCTCTCAGATTTTATGGCCTCTAGCCATTTGTCGGAATCCGGCCCCACCATCGCTTCTCCATAGCTCGTACGTTCATTGTTGTCTAGCAACATGACCTCTAAGACAGGATTGCCGTACCACTCCAAAGCAGTACGCGTCCTTATCGACCTATGAGGTTCGGTAGTGACTTGATCCAAAGTTTCATGATCACTATCATAAGCTTCTACTTCAATTGGTGTAGGTGCCACATGAACAACTTCCTGTGCCCTGCTACACACTGGTTGAAGTGATGGTTCATTAACCTCATCAAGTCTCCACCATCCTCCCACTCAATTCTTTTGAGACAAACTTTTCCTCGAGAAAGGACCCGTTTCTTGAAACAATCCTTTTGCTTCCAGATCTGAAATAGGAGGTATAACCAACTGTTTTTGGCTATCCTATGAAGATGCATTTTATCCGCTTTGGGTTCAAGCTTATCAACCTGAAACTTTTTCACATAAGCGTCGCAGCCCCAAACCTTTTTTAAGAAACGACAACTTAGGTTTCTCCAAACCATAGTTCAAACGGTGCTGTCTCAACGGAATTACGTGGTGCCCTATTAAAGTGAGTGCGGTTGTCTCTAATGCCTAACCCATGAACGATAGTGGTAATTCGATAAGATACATCATGGTACGCACCATATCCAATAGGGTGCAACTAAAATGTTTGGACACACCATCACACTATGGTGTTCCAGGCGGTATTAATTGTGAAACAATTTCCACAATGTCTTAATTGCGTACCAAAGCTCGTAACCCAGATAATCATCTCTATGATCATATCATAGACATTTTATCCTCTTATCATGATGATCTTCAACTTCACTCTGAAATTACTTGATCCATTCAATAATTCAGACTTGTGTTTCATCAAGTAAATATACTCAACATCTACTCAAATCATCTGTGAAGTAAGAACATAACGATATTCACTGCATGCCTCAACACTCATTGGACCACACACATCAAAATGTATTACTTCCAACAAGTTGCTATCTTGTTCCATCTTACTGAAAACGAGGCTTTTCAGTCATCTTGCCCATGTGGTATGATTTTCATATCTCAAGTGATTCAAAATCAAGTGAGTCCAAACGATCCATCTGCATGGAGTTTCTTCATGCGTATACACCAATAGACATGGTTCGCATGTCTCAAACTTTTCAAAAATGAGTGAGTCCAAAGATCCATCAGCATGGAGCTTCTTCATGCGTTTTATACCAATATGACTTACATGGCAGTGCCACAAGTAAGTGGTACTATCGTTACTATCTTATATCTTTTGGCATGAAAATGTGTATCACTACGATCGAGATTCAATAAACCATTCTTTTAGGTGCAAGACCATTGAAGGTATTATTCAAATAAACAGAGTAACCATTATTCTCCTTAAATGAACAATCGTATTGCGATAGACATAATCCAATCATGTCTACGCTCAACGCAAACACCAAATAACAATTATTTAGGTTTAACACCAATCTCGATGGTAGAGGGAGCTTGCGATGCTTGATCACATCAACCTTGGAAACACTTCCAACACATATCGTCAGCTCACCTTTAGCTAGTCTCCGTTTATTCCGTAGCTCTTTTATTTCGAGTTACTAACACTTAGCAATCGAACCGGTATCTAATACCCTGGTGCTAGTAGGAGTACTAGTAAAGTACACATCAACATAATGTATATCCAATATACTTCTATCAACCTTGCCAGCCTTCTCATCTACCAAGTATCTAGGGTAATTCTGCTTCAGTGTCCGTTCCCTCATTACAGAAGCACTTAGTCTTGGGTTTGGGTTCAACCCTGGATTTCTTCACTGGAGCAGCAACTGATTTGCCGTTTCATGAAGTACCCCTTCTTGCCCTTGCCCTTCTTGAAACTAGTGGTTTCACTAACCATCAACAATTGATGCTCCTTCTTGATTTCTACATTCGCGATGTCGAACATTGCGAATAGCTCAAGGATCATCATATCTATCCCTATTATGTTATAGTTCATCACGAAGCTCTAGTAGCTTGGTGGTAATGTCTTTGGAAAAACATCACTATCTCATCTGGAAGATTAACTCCCACTCGATTCAAGTGGTTGTTGTACCCAGACAATCTGAGTACAAGCTCAACGATTGAGATCTTCTCCCTTAGTTTGTAGGCTAGAAAAATCGTCGGAGGTCTCATACCTCTTGACGTGGGCACGAGCCTAAAATCCCAATTTCAGCTCTTGGACCATCTCATATGTCCTGCGACATTTCAAAAATGTCTTTGGTGCCTCAATTCTAAACCATTTAACATTACCGAACTATCATGTAGTCATCAAAACGTGTATGTCAGATGTTCGCAACATCCACAAACCACGTTCGAGGTCCAGCACACCGAGCGGTGCATTAAGGACATAAGCCTTCTACTGTCCGCATAATTGCTACTGTCAACTTTAACCTATATTTTCTCTAGGAACATATCTAAAACAATAGAAGTAAAGGACGAGCTACGACATAATTTGCAAGAACCTTTTGACTATGTTCAGGATAAAGTTCATCTTATGAACTCCCACTCAGATAGACATCCCTCTAGTCATCTAAGTGATTACATGATCCGAGCCAACTAGGCCGTGTCCGATCATCACGTGAGACGGACTAGTCATCATCGGTGAACATCTTCATGTTGATCGTATCTACCATACGACTCATGCTCGACCTTTCGGTCTCTTGTGTTCCGAGGCCATGTCTGTACATGCTAGGCTCGTCAAGTCAACCTAAGTGTTTCGCGTGTGTAAATCTGGCTTACACCTGTTGTATGTGAATGTTAGAATCTATCACACCCGATCATCACGTGGTGCTTCGAAACAACGAACTTTCGCAACGGTGCACAGTTAGGGGGAACACTTTCTTGAAATTTTAATGAGGGATCATCTTATTTACTACCGTCGTTCTAAGCAAATAAGATGCATAAACATGATAAACATCACATGCAATCAAAAAGTGACATGATATGGCCAATATCATTTTGCTCCTTTTGATCTCCATCTTCGGGGCTCCATGATCATCATCGTCACCGGCATGACACCATGATCTCCATCATCATGATCTCCATCGTCGTGTCTCCATGGAGTTGTCTCGCCAACTATTACTTCTACTACTATGGCTAACGGTTTAGCAATAAAGTAAAGTAATTACATGGCGTTGTTCAATGACACGCAGGTCATACAATAAATTAAGACAACTCCTATGGCTCCTGCCGGTTGTCATACTCATCGACATGCAAGTCGTGATTCCTATTACAAGAACATGATCAATCTCATACATCACATATCATTCATCACATTCTTTTTGGCCATATCACATCACATAGCATACCCTGCAAAAACAAGTTAGACGTCCTCTAATTGTTGTTTGCATGTTTTACGTGGCTGCTATGGGTTTCTAGCAAGAACGTTTCTTACCTACGCAAAACCACAACGTGATATGTCAATTGCTATTTACCCTTCATAAGGACCCTTTTCATCGAATCCAATCCGAGTAAAGTGGGAGAGACTGGCACCCGCTAGCCACCTTATGCAACAAGTGCATGTCAGTCGGTGGAACCTATCTCACGTAAGAGTACGTGTAAGGTCGGTCCGGGCCGCTTCATCCCACAATACCGTCAAAACAAGATTGGACTAGTAACAGTAAGCATATTGAACAAAATCAACGCCCACAACTACTTTGTGTTCTACTCGTGCATAGAATCTACGCAATAGACCTAGCTCATGATGCCACTGATGAGGAACATAGCAGAAATTCAAAATTTTCCTATGAGTCACCAAGATCTATCTATGGAGAAACTAGCAACGATAGAGAGGAGAGTGCATCTACATACCCTTGTAGATTGCTAAGCGGAAGCGTTCAAGAGAACGGGGTTGAAGGAGTCGTACTCGTCGTGATCCAAATCACCGGAGATCCTAGTGCCGAACGGACGACACCTCCGCGTTCAACACACGTACAGCCCGGTGACGTCTCCCATGCCTTGATCCAGCAAGGAGAGAGGGAGAGGTTGGGGAAGACTCCGTCTAGCAGCAGCACAACGGTGTGGTGGTGGTGGAGGAGCGTGGCAATCCTGCAGGGCTTCGCCAAGCACCGCGGGAGAGGAGGACTTGGGAGAGGGGGAGGGCTGCGCCAGGACTTGGGTGCGGCTGCCCTCCCACCCCCACATATATATAGGGGCAAGGGAGAGGGGGGCCGGCCCCCTCAGATCCAATCTGAGGAGGGGGCGGCAGCCAGGGGGGTTGCCTTGCCCCCCAAGGCAAGGGGGCGCCCCCCTTTTAGGGTTTCCCCCAAGCCCTAGGCGCCTTGTGCCTTGGTGGGGGGGGGGGGCGCACCAGCCCACCTGGGGCTGGTCCCCTCCCACACTTGGCCCATGCAGCCCTCTGGGGCCGGTGGCCCCACTTGGTGGACCCCCGGGACCCTCCCGGTGGTCCCGGTACATTACCGATAACACCCGAAACTTTTCCGGTGACCAAAATAGGACTTCCCATATATAAATCTTTACCTCCGGACCATTCCGGAACTCCTCGTGATGTCCGGGATCTCATCCCGGACTCAGATAAACATTGTGTAACCACATACAAACTTCCTTTATAACCCTAGCATCATCGAACCTTAAGTGTGTAGACCCTACGGGTTCGGGAACCATGCAAACATGACCGAGACGTTCTCCGGTCAATAACCAACAGCGGGATCTGGATACCCATGTTGGCTCCCACATGTTCCACGATGTCAAGGACTCAATCTATCCCGTATACAATTCCCTTTGTCCAGCGGTATTATACTTGCCCGAGATTCGATCATCGGTATGCCGATACCTTGTTCAATCTCGTTACCGGCAAGTCTCTTTACTCATTCCGTAACACATCATCCCATGATCAACCCCTTGGTCACATTGTGCACATTATGATGATGTCCTACCGGGTGGGCCCAGAGATACCTCTCCGTCACACGGAGTGACAAATCCCAGTCTCGATTCGTGCCAACCCAACAAACACTTTCGGAGATACCCGTAGTGCACCTTTATAGTCACCCAGTTACGTTGTGACGTTCAGTACACCCAAAGCATTCCTATGATATCCGGGAGTTGCACAATCTCATGGTCTAAGGAAATGATACTTGACATTAAAAAAGCTTTAGCATACGAACTACACGATCTTTGTGCTAGGCTTAGGATTGGGTCTTGTCCATCACATCATTCTCCTAATGATGTGATCCTGTTATCAACGACATCCAATGTCCATGGTCAGGAAACCATAACCATCTATTGATCAACGAGCTAGTCAACTAGAGGCTTACTAGGGACATGGTGTTGTCTATGTACCCACACATGTATCTGAGTTTCCTATCAATACATTTATAGCATGGATAATAAATGATTATCATGAACAAGGAAATATAATAATAATAACTAATTTATTATTGCCTCCAGGGCATATTTCCAACAGGACCGAGCTCCGGAACAGCTGCGAGGGCGTCCATGAAGTCCAGGCGATCCAATACTTCGTCAGCGGGTGCCGAGACGACACCTTCCTCTTGCACAAGCTCCTACGCTTCGAGCCGGCCACCATGGCCGCACTCATGGTGACGGCGGACAAGTACGCCAACACCGACTCCGCCATGAAGATCCAGGTGGCACTAGATGAGGTCGGCAAGGCAAAGCAGGTTGCCCCTCCGAAGCCGGCCGGCGAAAGCAGCCGGCAGCAGCATCACCAGAACAACAAGCGCAAGGCCAACCAGCCGGCGCAGCGTCACGACAACTAGCTCGTCGTGGCGGCCGAGCCCGCGGTGGACCCGGTGGCGAAGCGCCGGCAAACCGGCAAGATGGCATGGCAACCCGCCATGAGTTTCGAAGAGATGCTCGACGCCCCCTGCAAGCACCACAGCGGCGCAAGACCCTCACGCACATGCTTCAACAGTGCACCATCACCAAGTGCATCATGAGGGGAGACGTCCCTTCTCCTCCGGCTCTGGCTCCAGCTCCAGGCGCAGGACAGCCGTCTCCGCCTCCACCGAGGCGGCGTGATGCGGAACGATGCCTACCCGGACCAAAACACGGCCTACGTCGTCTTCACCAGCCTCGGCAACGACAAGCGCAATGAGCGCCTCCTTCGGCAGGAGGTGAACACCATCGTCCCAGCCAAGCCAGAGTTCATGCATTGGTTGGATCGCCCAATCACCTGGACCCGGGAGGATCACCCGACAGTCATGCCGAGCCCGGGTGGTTACATCCTCGTCCTCAATCCCATCATCGTCACACGACGTACATGAAAGTTCTCCCGAGTCCTCATCGACGGCGGCAGCAACATCAACATCCTCTACCGCGACACGATGACCAAGGTCGGCCTCAAGGCCGAGGAGCTGGAGCCAACCCGAACGATCTTCCATGGCATCGTACCCGGCCTCTCCTGCTCGTCCATTGGCCGGGGCCGGCACGATGTCCTATTCGGCGACAGTAGCCACTTCCGCCGCGAACCGGTCTGGTTCGAGGTGGTGGACCTGTCCAGCGCATATCACGCGCTGCTGGGCCAGCCCGCGCTCGCCAAGTTCATGGCGGTTCCCCACTACGCACACCTGAAGATGAAGATGCCGGGTCCCAAGGGTCTCATCACCGTCACCGGCGACTACCGCAAGTCCCTGGAGTGCGCCCGAGACGGCGCCAAGTTGGACGAGTCGCTGGTCATTGCCGAAGAGCGGCGCCAGCTCGACCGGATCATTGCCCTGGCCGGCGAGGCCTCCGCTGCGTTGATCCCGACCCTGGACCTGGCCGACGAGGCCGCCTTCAAGCCCTCCAAGGAGACCAAGAGAGTGAAGCTCAAGCCCGAAGACCCCAGCTGCAGCAAGTACGTTGTCGTAGGCGCCCGCCTCGACTGCAAATAGGAAGGCGAGCTCGTCGACTTCCTCCATGAGAATTGGGATATCTTCGCATGGACCCCCAAGGACATGCCAGGTATCCCGAGGAAGTACGCCGAGCACAAACTTCACATCTGCAAGGACGCCAAGCCTGTCCGTCAACCCCTCCATCGATTTTCCGAAGAGAAGAGAAGAACCATTGGTGAAGAGGTCGCCAAGCTTTTGGCGGCCGGCTTCATAATGGAAGTGTTTCACCCCGAGTGTCTGGCCAACCTAGTCCTCGTCCTAAAGAAGAACAAGACCTGGTGCATGTGTATCGACTACACCAGCCTCAACAAGGCCTGTCCCAAGGACCCATTCGCTCTCCCACAGATCAACCAAGTCATCGACTCGACCGCCGGGTGCGAGCTCATGTCCTTCTTGGACGCTTACTCCGGCTATCACTAGATCAAGCTGGACCCGGCCGATGCCCTAAAGACATCCTTCATCACGCCCTTTGGGGCGTATTGCTACATCACCATGTCGTTCGGCTTGAAGAACGCCGGCGCCACCTTCCAACGCTTTATGCAGAAACGCCTGCTGCCGCATCTCGGCCGCAATATCCACGTGTACATGGACGATATCATGGTGAAGACCAAGAAGCACCTCACGCTCCTCGACGACTTGAAGGAAACATTTGCCAACCTCCACGAATACAAGGTCAAGCTCAACCCAGCAAAGTGCGTATTCGGCGTCCCGGCCGGAAAGCTACTCGGCTTGCTCGTCTCGGAACGCGGCATCGAGGCAAACTCAGAGAAGATCAAGGCCATCGAGCACATGCGCAAGCCGGCTCGGCTGCACGACGTCCAGAAGTTCAGCGAGTGCTTAGCCTGGGTCAGCCGGTTTCTAAGCCGGCTGGATGGGAGGGTGCTACCCCTGTACCAGCTGATGAAGAAGACAAACCTGTTCGAATGGAACAACAAGGCAGACGAGGCCTTCCAAGACCTCAAGCGAATGCTCTCCACCGCACCAGTCCTGGCCGTGCCGACCGACAAGGAGCCGTTGTTGCTCTACATAGCCGTGACCTCGCGAGCGGTCAGCACAGTGCTGGTGTTCGAGTGACCAGAGGAGGGCAAGATCCAGGCCGTCCAGCATCCGGTCTACTACCTGAGCGAGGTGCTCTCCACCTCCAAGCAGAACTACGTGCACTACCAGAAGATGTGTTACGGCGTGTACCTCACCGCCAAGAAGCTGAAGCAGTACTTTCAAGAGCACGTCATCACCGTCGTCAGCATGGCGCCTATTGGAGAAATCATCGGGTGCCGGGACGCCTCTGGCCGGGTCGCCAAGTGGGTGATCCAGCTAGCCGGCCACACCATCCTCCACGAGCCCCACACCACGATCAAGTCTCAAGCCCTGGCCGACTTCCTCGTCGACTGTGTCACATCCCTAGCCTTGCTATGCACTTGGACTAGCTTGGTTGCTGCATCATGTCTAAATTTATTTTGAAATTTGAAATGGGGATTGCTCAAACCCTAGCACCAAATCAAATCAACTAGGTTCAAATAAAAATATTCTCAATGAACCCAAAATGCCCTTTGGAAATGTTCATCATCTCTGATAAAGGTAGAAAGATCTACCAAAAATGATGAACATATTTCTAGGTCATTTCTGGATTTTTGAATTAATCCATATTGTATTTGAATTGGGGCATTTAAATTCTATAAATAGTTTAAATGTTCTAATAATGGTGAAACTAGTTGAGGGCTGTTGGAGATAATTTCAAAAGTGCCCACAAATATTTTCAGCATTTTACAAAATGGTTTGGTATTTTATTACTAAACCAAACAGAGAAAAGAATAGAAAAACAAAAAAATCAATTAGAAGAGAGAGAGAGGACTTACCTGGCGCCACCAACTGGCCCAGCTTTTGTGCTGGCCCAGCACTGTGCGGCCCAACCCACCGCAGACGCCACCGTCTTCAACCTCCTGCCAGTAGGCAGGAGGGCGTGTGCCCGACGCGCGCGCGCACGCGCCGGCCACCTCCTGCTTGCCTTCTCGCCCTGGATCTCTCCCGCATCACCACGCACCCCCTGGACCGCTTTCACTCTCTCCCGTGCTTCTCCCCTCCTCTGCTCTCTCTTCCTCTCACGCCCGAGCACAACCGTTGCTGCCGCTCACCGTAGACACGGCCACCGTCGACACCTCACCTTGTCGATGCACTCAGAAGAACCGCTGTCGACTCCTGCATCGTCTACGCCAACCCGTTCGACCACGGGAGCTCTGCAACCTCGTCCTCGACTTCATCTTCTTACTCGGCCACAGGAGATTGCCGCCGTGATTCCGACGCCGTCAAGCCTTCCCCGAGCATGCTGAGATCGCCATCGGCCCTGCCGTGAGCTCATCTACCGAACCCCTCTCTCCCTGCCGTCGATTTCCTGCTCTAGCCCCGCTAACCATCGGAGCCGACAGCTCCTCGCTGCCGGCCTTGTCGCCACCGTGGCTACGGCCCCGCAAGCACGCGTTCAAGCTCATCACTGAACACACTGCACCCCCACGAGTCTAACGCGCCCACTCACGGCTCCTGCCATTCCCTGCACCGTCGATTCATTCGACGCCTGAACACCGGCCGCCGCACTTGCCATCGCCGCCGTTGTTCTGGGCCCTCTCCGGTGAAGCTGAGAGCACCACTCGACGCGCGCGAGCTCCAACTACTCGTAGATGGGCTCCGCCGTTGATTTGGTCGCCGGAGGAAGATCTCCGAGCCTCGCCGCCGTGTCTGGCCTTGCCGGCGTTGAGTCACTGACGAGTTTGACCTGTTCGACCTGGGGTTTGACATCCCTGGAGTCAACACACGTGGGCCCCGCCCCTGACTAGATTAGTTTAGGACTAATTACCCCTGCTAACACTGATAGTGGACCCAGTGGCTATTAATTTGATTAGTTAGATTTAATTAACCCTGTTAGTTATTTGTGTCACTGGCGTGTCGACCCCACTGGTCAGGTTTGACCTGGGCCGGGGAAGTTGACCTGCTGACGTCACAGTGACGTAGTGCTGATGCAATAACCCATTTTCTAGATTAATTTTAATTCAGGAAATTCCAGAAAATATCCAAAACTTCTAAAATTTAAAGAAATTCAACCATAGATCCAAA
This sequence comes from Triticum aestivum, assembly GCF_018294505.1. Taxonomy (NCBI): domain Eukaryota; kingdom Viridiplantae; phylum Streptophyta; class Magnoliopsida; order Poales; family Poaceae; genus Triticum; species Triticum aestivum. The sequence continues at coordinate 672,926,020 of NC_057804.1, forward strand.
TGAAATAAATTATATATGAAAAATGATCAGAAAAATCCAATCTATCCATCTGTACCATTTTCATGCAGGTTAGAACAACTTATGGCTACTGTTTAGGACAATTTAATTAAATGGCATTTAAATAACCACATGTGGAGTTTGAATTTGAACCTTGGGTTCAAACCAACTTCATTTAATTGTGTTGCTAGTTGCATTAGCTCAATGAACATCATATTGCCATGTCATGATCATGCATCATACTGTTGCATCACATTGATTGTGTTTTCTCTCTGTTGCCGATTATTGTCCCCTCTCAATAGACGTTGCTTCGACGATGTGATCGATGACACTGATGAAGAGCTATACTATCTTCGGAAGTGTCAGGCAAGCAAAACCTCCTTGTTCATTACGATACAATCCCACTCTCTCGATCCTGCTCTCTTTTACTACATTAGGACAACAACGATTCAATTGTTACATGCTGCGGTTGTTGAACCCCTTTCCTCTGCATGACCTGTCATTGCCACAGTAAATAGATGAAACCCACTAGCATGAGTAGGAGTTGTTTGAGCCCTGATGTGCCCACTCATTCATGCTTGTTTGTCATGCCTTCTATTGCTTAGAGTCATGTCAGGTCTGATTCATCGGGGATGAATTGGAATGTGGTGAACATGTCCTACTGTTGAGAGCTAAGTGTGTGAACATATTTGGTAAAGGTAGCGATGAGAGGCCATGTAGGAGTACATGGTGGGTTGTCTCCTTGAAACCATCCTCAGGAACTGAGTTCTGTGCTTGTGATCCATGAACAGTTACTACCACACATTGGGTTCCAGTAACTCGACCCCTCTCGACTTGTTAATCAACATGATCTCTGTCCAGGAGTTGCAACTAGTTTCAGGTGTTTGTAGGTAGTGTTAGTAGTCTACCAAGTGGCACCCGGTACAGGTGGGCTTGGGACAGACTAGGCACCATGGCACGGTGTACCAAGCGTAGATCCACCCGTCGAGGTGGGCTTGGGAACCATGCACACATTGTTTGGGGCTGTGAGCGACACCCCGGCCGGATCTCCTTGCGGATGGAACCTGAATAGGCGATAAACTTGGACTAGAGACTTGTGTGGTTAGTCAGGTCATGGCCGACACCCTTGCCAGGCTTCCGCTTGAAGGTTGCCGAGATACATGACGTGTACATGGCGGTAAGTGGCGAGAGCATGTGTGAAGAAGTACACCCCTGCAGGGTTAACATAGTCTATTCGAATAGCCGCGTCCTCGGTAACGGACGTCTGGGTTGCCTATACAGTTCATAGACAAGTGAAAGTGGATACTCTAAAATGCGCAAGATAAGCGTGAGTGCTATGGATGGTGTTTTCCTAGGGAGACGGGATCGGATCCATAGTTGTGTATTGATATGGTGAATATGTGAACTCGTGTGCGCCACCTCAAAAGAGATACTTGCAGTCGTAGTTCAGGATAGCCACCGAGTCAAAGCTGGCTTGCTGCAGTTAAACTCCACCACCCCCTTTGTTGATACTGATGCATATGTAGATAGTTCTGATGTAAGTCTTGCTGGGTACATTTGTACTCACGTTTGCCTATTTTATGTTTTTGCAGAGAGACTTCAGTATCACTAGTAGTACCGCTTGGACTTCGACGTTTAGCTTGTTACCTCAGCTATGATCTTATGCCGTCGGCAGGATCTGGTAGATAGACAGGCTTCTCAGCCTTTTTCATTTCTAGATGTCTGCACGCAGACATGTTAAGCTTCCGCTTGTGCTTTGAGTTGTATGCTCTGAATGCTGGGTCGAGAGACCCATGTTTGTAATATCTCGCTCCTCGGAGCCTATTGAATAAATACTTTGAGTCGTAGAGTTATGTTGTGATGCCATGTTGTATTGCACATATCGAGCATATTGTGTGTATGATTTGAAATGCTTGATATGTGTGGGATCTGACTATCTAGTTGTTTATCCTTGGTAGCCTCTCTTACAGGGAAATGTCTCCTAGTGCTTCCACTGAGCCTTGGTAGCTAGCTACTGCTCTGGAACACTTAGGCTGGCCGGCATGTGTACTTCTTCGTTCCTGTGTCTGTCCCTTCGGGGAAATGTCACGCGGTGTCTACCGGAGTCCTGTTAGCCTGATACTGCCCGGTTTACCGGAGTCCTGCTAGCCCAGTTACTACAGCCCGGATTCACTCGCTGATGACCGACACGTTCGTTGTTGGGTCATGTATGCCTGTCCCTGTAAGTTAGTGCCACTTTGGGTTCACGACTAGCCATGTCAGCCCGGGTTCTTTATCATATGGATGCTAGCGGCACTATTATATACGTGAGCCAAAAGGTGCAAACGGTCCTGGGCCAAGTAAGGTGGCACTCGTGGGAATACCGTGCGTGAGGCCGCAAATTGATATGATGTGTTACATGCTAGATGGGTGTGACTTAGGATCGGGGTCCTGACAGACTGGACCGAGACCCAGTACCAGCCGCCGCCTCCCGACTCGATGCATTGGCGCATGCACTTCGATGGGTCCAAAATGCGACTCGGCTTGGGGGCCAGCATCGTACTGTCATCTCCAAAGGGCGACCAGCTCCGCTACGCGCTCCAGATCCACTTCGCCACCTCCAACAACGTCGCCGAATATGAAGCCCTTGTGCACGGTCTCCGGCTTGCCAAGGAACTCGGCATCCGGCGCGTCCTATGCTACGGCGACTCGGACCTGGTGGGGCAACAGTGCTCCGACGAGTGGGACGCCCGCGACTCCAACATGGCAAGCTACCGCTTACTCGTCCAGAAGCTGTCCGGATCCTTCGAGGGCTGCGAGTTCCTCCACATCCCGCGCACGGAGAACGAGGCACCGCTCGCGAAGATCGCCTCGTCACGTCAAGCCATCCCGTCCGGCGTCTCCCTAGTGCACCTATGCAAGCCGTCCGTCAAGCCATCGCCGAACTCTGAGTCCATCCATGTTCCAGACGACCCGGCCGCCCCGCAAGCTGGCCCGGGGGCTGCTCAGCTCACCCGGCCACCATCACCCCGGACCCGACCGTCGCCGTCCCCAGCCCGGGGGCTGCTCAACCCGGGCCAGGGGCCGCCGACTCGGAACCCACCCAGGTGGCTGTCTTCACCGTGGTCACGTGCCCATTCATTGTGAGCAGGGCCTTGCGCGATCGCAACGCCTACTACCTCATCGACACAAGCAAGTCAAAGAAGCACAAGAAGGACACCGCCGGCGAAGAAACGGCCCGACAGTGGAACGCGGAACTCCTCCGCCTATTTTACAGTTAGCCGCACGAGTGTATGTATCGTCGCCTTCTGTAAACGCATGAAACTATGGGGTCCCCGAACGAGACTCGGGGGCTGCCTTTTGTCGACCAATTTATCGCGTCCCCATCTTTTCAGCATCACTTTACACCTGAACCCGGCCGCCGCCTCGACTAGCTTGACCTGGGGGCTCGGGGGCAGGCCGGCTCGATCGCCACCGCGCCGCCTTACTTGGTGATTCCTGATAAAGTTAGGATGCCACGGTCCCCACTTCGCCCTAAAACCGCATATCCAGCTTTGGCTGTCGACAGGCAAGCACAACGGGCCAAAGCTCCTCTCTGATTCATACACTAAGTCAAATGCCGCCGGGTCGATCAACGCGGCCCGTCGCTCATCAATTAAGTTAGCCGCACGACCGGCTGCTCACCAACCGGCCTCGCCGGATTGCCGCCAGCCGGCCCAGTGGGTGTTTCGCTCGCGCTCAACGCTTCTAAGGACCCAAATCCTGCACACGCCTCTCAAAGAATCGAACTCCTTGTCATGGACGGGAGCCTCGGCCGTCTGACTCGCGGGGGGAGGTTTGAGAGAGGAAAAGCGTATAAGATCGGTTCAAAAAAGCGGAAGGCAAAGAGCAAAAAAGCACTAACGACATTTACACACAAATATTTAAGCAAAGGCCCATGACCAGAGTTCATTACACCCTAAAACCCCTAGTGGGTGGGTGGACCTTCTACTTAACAGTTTTTACACGAAGTGTCTCAGGGATCCCCAGCACCGCATCACGACGTCGACGTCTCTCCCCTGCCGGCCTCCGGGTCCAGCGAGGCACCAATGTCCTCCTCGGCATCCGCATTGCTGTAGACGCCTATCTCCTCCGAGCTCCCCTCCGGGTTGTGAAGAAGCAAGCCGTAGTCATCGCCATCCACGGCCCTGCCGTCTTCCGTCCGCTCCAGATGGAACTCGTTGTGGAAGGCGAACTTGGAGATGTAGCTGGCCCGGGAGGCGATCCGGCCAGCTTGCTCATGCAACAACTGCTCTGAGCCGGTGTGCTGGCCCATCAGCGTGTCTAGTTGAAGATCTGTATGCTAGGACTGCGCGAACGAGAGTGCCATCTCGGCACTGGCACAAGCGACGGAAACGCGCCACTCGCCAAGACGGTCCGAACCCATCTCCAACCAACGCGCCAGGCGCGAGAAGCTGCGTGGATGGACGGAATCCGGTGACAAGGCCTCCGTCATTGCGGTGCCAGCCCGGGACAGCCTCTCCATCTGCGTCCCCAGGACCCACAGGCGGGCCTCAACAGCAACGATGATCTCCAGGAAGGTCCAGGCCGTCCGCGGATCCGTTCCAGACCCAGCAACGCCGGTCGGGTCGCGCTGATAGCGGACGACTTCCTCCGCTAGCCGCTGCGTCTCCGGGAAGGCCCCTGTCGTGAAGAAAGAAGCAAGTTAAAAGAAGAACAACAAGGAAGAAAGGCCGGGTCCCGACCCGGCAAACTACAAGAAAAACACTTACTGGAGAAGGACTCTTCCAAGTGCTGCGCCTCAAGCAACATACCACGCAGCTCCCGCTCCATGGCGCGGTTGCGCTCCCCGAGCGCCTTCTCCAGGTTGGCCGCCTTAGCAAGGGCCGCCTTCAGCTCGGCGTCCTTGTCTTCGGCCGCCTTCTCGGCCGCCTCGCGGCGGCGGGCCTCGTCCTAACTGGCTCCCTCAGCCGCGGTGGCCTGCTCCCCCAAGCGCTCCACCTCAGCCTGGAGCCGGCCCTTGTCGTCGGCCAGCTGGCCGCGCTGCTGGTCCGCCTCGACCAGGGCCTGCCACTTCTCCACCACCTTAGCGGCCTCCGCCTTAAGAAGCTCCACCTCGGCCACGAGGCGGCTCTTGTGACCCGCCAGCTGCTCATGCAGCCAGTTGGCCTCATCAAGAGACCATCGGGCCGCGGCCGCCTCCGCCCTCGCCTGCGCCGCCTCGACACCAAGACGGCCAGTGTCGGCAACAAGCCGGTCATAGTGATGGCCGGCCCGGAGCAGACGAGTCCGCCAGGACAGCACCTCGGCTGCAAAGAAGAAGGGTTCAACAGATGAAAAACGACAAGATTTAAGATTTGGCCCAACTACTACGTTGTTGGCCCGAATCTCAGGGGCTACACCCAGTGGGTGCGCTAGCGCGCCCCCACTAGAAAAGAGCACAAGGGGTACCTGCGGCGACGTGAAGCTCCTCCTCCTTGGCAGCAAGTTGCTCCTTGAGCTCCTGATGCTTGCCCAGGAGACGGTTGAAAGCGGCAACCCGGAAGTCATCAAGATGCTGAAAAAGATAGAAGTTAGAAAAGGCCAACGCTCTTAAAATTCGACCCAACTACTATGTAGTTGGCCCGAACCTCGGGGGCTACACCCAGTGGGTGCGCTGGCGCGCCCCCACAAAAAAGAAATCACAAGAAAAAAGAAGGCTTACCAGAATGGCGAAATCTAAGTCGCGCGTCCGCTCCACCTCGGCCTGGACAAAGGCCCCGAGCCGGTCCGTCCGCCCACGCAGACGGTAGCTAACGGCGTCCAGTGCCGCCTCCTCCTGGGTCTGAGGGCCGAAGTCAGCGGTGCTGCCGCTCCGCGCCGGCTGCGATGCGGCGGCCCGACGCCCACCCTGCCGGGGCACCAAGGCATGCTCCGCGCTGGCCGCTCGCGACGCGGCTAGCACCTCCTCCGACGCGTACCAAGACGCCAGGTCACCCTGCGTCACCGCCCCGGTCCGAACGCCAGGATATCCTGCTGCGCCACCACTGGCCCAGCTGCCAGGGTGGCCTCCGGCACCGCCACCACGTCACCTCCTCCAACACCAGTGGCGCCTCTTCCAAGAGAAAGCCGCCTCCACCACCATCAGCTCCTGCGCGCACGACCGCATCGGCCCGCGGCGGGGTATCACCCTCCACCTTCACGACCTCCTGGTCGAGGATCACCACCTTAGCCCGGCCTCCCCGCCGCGATCCCTCACCGACGACGGCTCAAAGACCATCGCCGCCACCACTGTGCCCTCCGGCATCTCGCGCCAGGCCGGCTCCGTGCTGGCTCATGCCCATGCTGCCGCCGCGTCGGTCCAAGACCGGACCGACGGCGCCTCCAGCTCTGGCTCGGCCCGGTTCCTGTCCCGCCAAGCCAAGGCTTTGGCGTCGTTCAGGTCCAGGCCGAGGTCCGAGTCGCCCCATCCCTCCGCCTCGGCTTGGTCGGCGATGTCGGACTGGCTCCTGCAGAATGCTGCCCCTTCGGCGGCCGTGGCTTCCGCCGCCGCCCTCACCAGCGCGATTGGCAACCTGAAGAAGAAGGCATGATAAGCCAAAAAAGAAGACAAGTCCGGCTGAGCAATCCGGACGCATGCAGAAGATAAAAGCTCACCCCATCAAGACCGCGACCGGGGTCGGCCTCCCGCCGCGCCTTCTCTTGGCCGGCCTCCCAGGCTCGGCTGGGTCCGTCGTGCGCTTCGGGGCCCGGGGTTGCGGCACGACGCTGTCCTTTCCATGCGGGCGGCTCGGCGCCGCCCCATGCAAGGACCCGGCTCCGCCCGCGTCGCCGCCTCCCCCGCCCAACGCCGCTACACCAACAATCGGCGTCAGCATCGCTCTCACTGCGACATGACCAACAATTAAAGACAAATGAAGAAATAAAGATTCAGGACTTACCCGCGTCACGCCCAACGCCAGCGTCGGACTCAGCCACCTCCTTGCCACCTTGGGCCGCGGGCTCCTCTGGTGCCACCGGCACCACCTGTGATGGAGCCCAGGCGTAAGAATGCCGAATCGCATTCAAGAGTATCTCCCGCGTCATGTCGGGACGAATGAGAAGATTTGCAGCAGCAAAGTGAGAAGACCAGACACTCACCTGCGGTGCCGGGTTCGACTGGCTGTACGGCGCCTTGCCGAACCGCCGATTCTCACCAAGGTTGGCCTTGGAGATGTCGTTCATGCCGCGTGTGACCTGCTTCACAGACGGCCTTGTCGACCCCATCTGGTTGGGGTCCTGAAGCCCGATCATTTCGCCCATGAGGCAGGAGCGCATTTGAAGTGGAAGGACCCGGCGTGTGATGAACGCGGCAAGGAGGTCGGTGCCGGTGAGTCTCTCCTACATCCTCATCACCGTCACCCGCTCGCAGAGGTTGACGATCTCCTGCGACGGGCGCTGGAGCGAGTAGCCCTAGTTTGTCTTCATCCGCGGCGGTGCGACGGTGAAGGAAGGAAGATTGATATGGTCCGCACCGTGGTTGCGGACATAGAAGAAGGAGTTCTGCCACTTCTTGGCAGAATCCTCCAGCGGAATCTTGGGGAAATCAGCTCCCGACAATTTCGAGATGACGGCAGTGCCGCAGTCGGTGAACTCCCCGGCCGATGGGCCCTGCTGCTTCAAGGAGAAGAAGCACGCCCAGAGGTCGATCGTCGGCTCGACCCCCAGGTACCCCTCGCACAGGGTCACGAAGCCGGAGAGCTGGACGATGGCGCCGGTGCCAAGATGATGCAGTTGGAGCCCGAAGAAATCCAAGAACACGCTCTAGAAGGTGTTCACCGGCAGCCCAGAACCGCACTCAAAATGGGTGAGGAAGACGACGCGCTCCCGCCCCTCGGGCCGGGGCCTCTGATCGCCCTGCGGTAGGCGGCGCCGACGTTCGTCTCCCGCGGCAGGCTCCGCGAAGCTCGAAGTTGAGTGATGTCCTCGGGGGTGATGTTGGAGCCCATCCAGGAGACCGACGGCAGCGCCATGGGCAGAGGAAGAAGAGAGAAAATGGACGGTGGAGAAAGCTCTGCTCGGGGCTGCGGGCGCAGCTATGCGTTGGTGGCGAAGAGCAGAGAAGGAGTAGGGTGACAGGAGGGCGCGAGCGAGAATGGTGTCCGCCGCCCCCTTGCCCCCCTCAATTTATAACCCTCGGTTCAAACATGGGGAAGTGGGATCATCTGCGTGCACCTGTTCCACTACCCCGCAATAAGTGTGCACGTACACGCGCAGTAACTGCCCGCGGAAGAGCAACCGACCTTCAGCCGCTGCAATAAATCCACGCGCATGGGCCAAGGGCGTGCGGCAGGGGGCCCCGGCCCGTCGCCCAGTCCCGTCACGCGCGTGGCCTGTCAGGCCCCTCCGGCTTCTGGGCACCACGTGGCGCCTGCGCGAAGCCCAAGGGATTGCCTCAAGATTCAACGGACTCCTCGGTTCCCGCCACAGCTGGGATGCCGCGATCCGATTTCCGAGAAAACCGGCACACAGTGGGTGTTGCCGGACACGTGTGCGCCACCTCAAAAGATATACTTGCAGTCTTAGTTCAGGATAGCCACCGAGTCAAAGCTGGCTTGCTGCAGTTAAACTCCACCACCCTCTTTGTTGATACTGATGCATATGTAGATAGTTCTGATGTAAGTCTTGCTGGGTACATTTGTACTCATGTTTGCCTATTTTATGTTTTTGCAGAGAGACTTCAGACTCACTAGTAGTACCGCTTGGACTTCGACGTTTAGCTTGTTACCTCAGCTATGATCTTGTGCCCTCGGCATGATTTGGTAGATAGACAGGCTTCTCAGCCTTTTTCATTTGTAGATGTCTGCACTCAGACATGTTAAGCTTCCGGTTGTGCTTTGAGTTGTATGTTCTGAATGCTGGGTCAAGAGACCTATGTTTGTAATATCTCGCTTCTCGGAGCCTATTGAATAAATACTTTGAGTCGTAGAGTTGTGTTGTGATGCCATGTTGTATTGCACATATCGAGCATATTGTGTGTATGATTTGAAATGCTTGATATGTGTGGGATCTAACTATCTAGTTGTTTCACTACTGGAGTCAGCTACTTTGCCATCTTCCAGCTCTTTGCCATCAGCTAGCAGACGGCAAAGAAGCTCTTTGCCATCAGCTACCCGAAAGCAGACGGCAAAGAACTGGCTGATGGCAAAGGAAGCCTTTGCCATCAGCCTGTTCTTTGCCGTCCGCTAGCTGACGGCAAAGAATCTTTGCCATCCGCTAGCAGACGGCAAAGAGGTAGGGGGGGCCCCACTGAGGAGCTGGTTAAAAAATACTTAACGTCCCCCCGCTTTGCCGTCCGCCGTAGACGGCAAATATGAAGAAAAGCGGACGTCAAAGGAGGGCGGACGACAAAGGCTACCCTAACTAACCTAACTAACGGACGAGCCCCCTCCCCCGCCCGTTACTCATCTCTCTCCCTCGACCTCCTCCGCCCCCGCCCCCGCCGCCCCCGCCCCTCCTGCCCGGCGTCGCCCCCGCCACCGCCGCCCGTCCATCCCACTGCCCCGGAGCCCCGCCGCCCCCCACCCACCCACCACCCCGGCGCCAGCGTCGCCCCCTGCTCTGGTGAGTTTTTTTTCTTCTGCTTTTCTTTTTTTGTGCTGTTTAATTCTTGTTTAATTGTTAGTGTTAGTGTTAGTGTTAGATTTAGTGTTAGAAAAGAAGAAAATTTAGTGTTAGTGTTAGAAAAAAGAATATGTAGAAGAAAAGAAGAAGAAGTGGAAAGAAGATGAAAAAGAAGAAAAGAAAAGAAGTAGAAAAAAGATGAAAAAGAAGAAGAAGAAAAGAAGTAGAAGAAGTAGAAGAACAAGAATAGAAGAAAAGAAAAGAAGTAAAAGAAGTAAAAAAAAGATGAAAAAAGAAGAAGAAGAAGAAAGGAAAGAAGAAGAAAGGAAAGAAGAAGAAGAAGAAGAAAGGAAAGAAGAAGACAGATAGAAGAAGAAAGGAAAGAAGAAGAAAAAAGAAGAAGAAGAGAAGGAAAGAAGAAGAAGGATAGAAGGAAACACCCCGACCACTGACCCCGACAACCCGACCCCGACACCACACCCCAACACCTGACCCCGACACCCTGACCCCGACACCCCGACCCCGACACCACACCCCGACACACGGACCCCGACACCACACCCCGACACCCCGACCCCGACACGACACCCTAACTCCAAAACAGCAACCCGACACCAACATGACACCCCGACCCCCTAAACCTCCCGAAAAGGTGCTCTTTGGCCTTCTAGAGGCCGACGGGGTTATATATTTGTGAATTATTAGTTAGGTCATATATTTTTTGATTTTGTTATGAAAAACATCATATATAATTGTGTTGATCGGGTAGATTTAAATGTGCAGTTGTTTCATCGCTGCGAGGTCTGGTGTTCGACGACCTCGTCGTGCGTTTGATGAGATCTGCCCCTTCGTTCGTGGGTGAGCACAAATGACATGTCCTTCTCCCCCATTAATTATTTGCACAAATGACATGAAATTTTGTAGCGAGCTATATATGTGTCTTGAATCATCAGTATGCGTAACCAATATGTGTCTCCCGTTCGAAAGCGTCATAGTTATAAATATGCATGTATTTGCATATTTATAACCTTGATTCTTTCGAATTGTCCAACGCTATCCATGGACAGCCCGAGTATGTGTAGATTGGGTTCGTTTTCCCATATGCTTTGCTCCGGATCCAACGCATAAATTTCGTCAGTGCCTCCCCTGTTGTTCTCTGGGTACACATCCTCTCTGTTTATTACAGAGACGTGTATCAGGAGAACAGCGGGGAGGTGCTACCGAAATTTTGCGTCGGATCTGGAGCATAGCATATGGGAAATCGAACCCAATCTACACATACTCGGATGGGATTAGGACCTATCATTACCTATTAGAGTGTAGGTTGCATGGACGTAATAAAATTGACAAAGTAGATCAACTGATGAATATATACATGGTGAATTATGTATATAATTGTTGTGTGTACAGTAGCTCTGAAAGTCAAGATGAGTGATCGTGCGTGGATGTATACCGGTCACACTGGTCAGAACAAATGGAGCGCTGAATGGTTCACAAAAACCAAGGGGTTTGTGCAAGCCGCATTTGAAAATGGCCAGAGGAAAACTTGGTGCCCCTGTTTCCGATGCGGCAATTGGGAAAAGAGGATAGAGGCTGAAATGGGTAAACACGTGCAGAAAAATGGTTTTACGCCTGATTATACGGTGTGGACATTTCATGGTGAGTCTGCCCAACGTGACCGAGCTGAGGTGGATCATCGTCGCACCGACGAGCATGGTACCGGGATGGAAAACATGGTGCAAGACTATGATGATGCTCGGGATTTGGACGAGGAGATGGAGGAATCTGCAAAGGCCTTCAATGAAATGTTGGAGTCTTCAAAACGTCCGCTCCACGAGCACACTGAGCTTTGTCAGTTGGATGCCATCTCACAAGTAATGGCTTTGAAGGCTCAGTTCAACTTGGGCAGAGAATGCTATGACGCAATTATGACAGTATTTGGACGCTTTCTACCCAAAGGCCATGTAATGCCTGCAAACCTGTACCAGTCGGACAGAATCCTCCGTGAAATGAAGATGCCCTATGAGAAGATACATGCCTGTGAGAAAGGATGTGCCTTATTTAGGCTTGACTATGCGGACTTGAACTATTGTCCCATTTGCAAGTGTTCCAGGTATATTGTGGTAGACAACCGTATGGGTGAGAAGACACAAACCAAAATCCCTGTTAGTGTTCTTTGGTATATGCCAATCGTACAAAGACTTCAACGTCTTTTCATGGTCGAAGAGACGGCCAGACAGATGACATGGCACAAAACAGGCAAAAGAACCGAACTAGATGCAGATGGTAATCTGATTATGGTACACACATCGGATGGTGTTGCGTGGAAAAAGTTTGATGAATGACATGCTGACAAAGCGGCAGATCCGAGGCATCCTCGAGTCGGCATCAGCACCGATGGGTTCAGTGTGTTTGGTATGACGGCAGCCCAATACAGTTGTTGGCCCGTATTTGTCTTTCCACTCAATCTCCCCCTGGATAGATTATGCAAAGAAAGAACATTTTCCCGACGTTGATAATTCCAGGGCCCAACTATCCGGGGAAAAATATGAATGTGTACATGCAGCCGCTTAAGGACGAATTGCAAGAAGCCTAGGATAATGGGTTCAAGACATACGACGCCTATAGCAAATGAAACTTCATAATGCATGTCTGGTACATGTACTCGACGCATGACTTGACGGCGTATGCGCTATTCGTTGGCTGGTGTGTGCATGGAAGGTTCCCGTGCCCCACATGCAAGGGAGCTCTTGGGTTTCGTTGGCTTCAGGCCGGTCGCAAGTTTTCCTGCTTCGACAAGCATAGATAGTTCCTGGATCCTCGCCATAAGTTCAGGAAAGACAAGAAGAACTTCATCAGAGGTAGAGTTGTAAAAAACTCTGCACCACCTGCGTTGACAGGCCAACAGACCCTGGATCAGTTAAACACTCTCGAGCCAGATCCAGAGCGTCCAGGGTACTTCAAGGGGTATAATTCTGAGCACGCCTGGACTCACAAAACATGCTTATGGGATCTGCCTTACTTCAAAGACCTCCTTTGCCCACACAACATCGACGTGATGCACACTGAGAAGAATATCACCGAGGCACTTTTTGGTACATTGTTCGGCATAGATGGGAAGTCAAAGGATAATACTAAGGCTAGAGTCAATCTGGAGGCACTATGTGATAGGCCGTTACAAAACATGAAAGAACCGAAAGGAAAGCAGAACTGGATGAAGCCAAAGGCATGGTTCAATCTTGTAAGGCCAGCTATGAGGGAAATTATCTTGTGGGTGAAAATGCAGTTGATATTCCCCGATGGGTATGCAGCGAATCTAAAGAGGGGAGCGAGTCTTGATAAATTGAAGATATTTGGTCTCAAGAGTCATGATTGGCACATATGGATTGAGCGGGTAATGCCGGTGATGTTGCGTGGCTTCATCCCTGAGGATGAATGGCTAATACTGGCAGAACTCAGCTATTTCTTCCGTGTTGTTTGTGCGAAAGAACTATCGCCTGGCGTGCTAGAAGAAATGGAAGAGTTGGCGCCAGAGTTGATCTGCAAGTTAGAGAAGATCTTTCCACTGTGCTTCTTTAATCCAATGCATCATTTGATTTTGCATCTCCCGATCGAGGCAAGATTGGGGGGGGGGGCGTGCAAAATCGTTGGTGCTACCCAACTGAGAGGATGCAGAAGACGCTTCGAGAAAAATGTAAAAATAAACGTAGAATTGGAGCGTCTATGGCTGAGGCATTCATCACTGAGGAGGCGGCAAACTTCGTGACAGCACACTACGAAACCAAATATCATCATTTGCATAATCCGAAGCCTCGGTACAATGCTGGCGAGCCTAAAAAGGGTGGATCCAACCTCAGCCTATTCAAAGGCAATCTCGCACCAACCAGTGTTTCAAATCCAGTATCTTTGGATAACGAAGAATGGCCGACCATTTCGTTGTATATCTTCAACAACCTGATAGAAGTGCGGCCGTACATCGAGTAAATTCTCGGTACATTGTTTCGTAACTTCTATTTCCTTTGAACTGCTCTTATTCCTGGATATTTCATACAGTCGATACGCCGCCCTATTCTCGTATGGAGCGGTGATCCAAAAGGATTCCGTCGAAGAGTATGAGCTTCTCACAAAGCAAGGAGGCGGCTATCCCGGTTTCATCTCTTGCTTCAAACAAACGGTAAATTCTATTAGACAATTTCATTTCATTCGCTAATTTGTGCGTAATGCAACAATCCTTTCATATTAAACTTGTAGGCTAATTCAGAGTCTATGGACGCCGAATTGAGACAAGTCGCTAATGGTTTTGACTATAAGGTCCGTTCATTTGACAAATACGACATCAACGGGTATCATTTTCGTACCTATGGCAAAGAGCTATCTATGGCCGACCGAAAGTCAAAAAATTGTTGTGTATCTGCTATCGGCGAAGGAGGTACCGAGTATCATGGGAGAGTTGAAGCAATTTATGAACTTCTATTCTATGGTGAAAACCCACCGAATGTGGTAGTCTTCAAATGTTATTGGTTTCAGCCGAAGGAGACTAGAAGGACTCATGAACATATAGGGCTAGTTGAAATCAACCAAAGCACCCATTTAGATGTTCTTGATGTCTATATTATGGCTCAACAGGCGACCCAAGTATTCTATCTACCCTGGGCCTACCAAACTAATCCAAATCTAAAAGGTTGGGATGTCGTTTATGAAGTGCCTCCACGTGCTAGACTATCTCCCCCAAGGGAAGAGGATTATGAACCTCACATTAACCCAGACACATATGAAGGAGAATTCTTCCAAGAGACACGTCTTTCCAAAAAGCGTTTCAAGAACCGGTATACTTCACCCCAAAACATTGAAGTAGACAGCGACAGTGAATCCCACATCACCCCAGAGGAGGAACAAGAAGAGCCGGAACAAGAAGAGGTTACTGCTGCGGACGACCTCTCAATGCTTGGCCGATTATGTAAAGGTGGCCTTTCACATGTTGATGCCACTGAACCCTATGAGCCCGTCATTGATTATAGTGACGATGATGATTATGCATTTATTGATGGTACTGATCGAGATTATTAGTAGTGTCAGGTATTCAATTTTTTTATGTTGTACTTGATGATGATACACTTAAGTGATCTACATATTATTATTCATGTCGGTATTTTTTTTATGTTGTACTAATTTCGTTTACTCTTTGTCATGGCAGGTGTTGAAAGATGGAAGGGGAGCCGACTGAGGCCAAGGACAAACGTGCCCAAATTGAAGGTGTGCCACACCATCAAGGTAGCTCCAGCTTATATTAGTTCGAGCGGAATTGGGTAATGTGGTTTGCTTCATTATTAATGCAATTCATTCATCATGCTAGCTTGAGCCCTTTAATTACTAATTTACTTTGTTTCTCTCTTTCAGGCATGCTACAAGAAGACGGATAAGGTGCCAGAGGGGTACGAACTGTATGCCATGGCCCACACTACCTCTTACAAGCAAGTCAAGGGGAAGGCGAGGAAAGGGGAGGAGTTTAACCCAAGCCAGATCCCCTACAATCCAGAGCAGGTGATGATATCTAGTGGCGGGAGGTCCCGTGGCTCCATAGCCATTGATCCAGAGATTGCTCCTGAGACCACGGTGAGTTTAATTTGAATGGATGTTACTTGCTAGTCTTAACATTTGAGTGTCATCATGCTAACGAAACATTGGAAATGATCTTTGGTGCAGCGTTACTCCACACAAGCATCACACGATCCTTCTCCAGCTATTGGCCTGAGCCAGCCCGCTCCCACACCTCCATGATCAAGGTAAGTTTCTCTAGTTTTTTGCTTAACAAATGCATAAAGACCTAGACTTAGCTTTATTTCATCCAATATGCTTACCTTAATGACCTAGACGTAGCTTCTTTTCCTGCAAAATGACTTAATAAGCTTACTGACCTCCAAAACCAGCCATTTTACCTAAGTTAGCTCTAAAACGATCTATACTTAGCTTTGTTTCCTCCAAATTGACCTAAGTTAGTTATAATATGCTTAGTTAACTAGGTTTGCTCAATAATGACATGTACTTACCTTACTTATGTAAAAAAACGGCATAATTAGCTTAGTTAGCTCATAAACGATCCATTTTACCTACATTAGCTCTAAATGATGCATTTTACCTAAGTTAGCTCATAAACGATCCATTTCACCTAAGTTACCTCACAAATGATGGCGTGCTTCTTCTTCTAGTCTTCTTCTTCTAGTCACCTTTTCCTAACTTTCTTATTTGCCATTTTGCAGATTTCATTCACTTCTCGGAAGCTAGCTTGCTATGATGGAGTGCTTGTTTTTAATTTCATTCTCTTCTAGTATTCTTCTAGCTTGCTACGATGGAACTTTTGCTATCTTGATGAAACTTTGCATTGTAATATGTATGTGCAACTTTGCTATCTTGATGGAACTTGCTATGTATGAGTGGATGGAACTATATATGTATGTACGATGAAACTTATGTGCTGTTAAATAGCTCTGTGAAATATATCTATATATGTCATATATATTTGCTGTGAAAATTGTTGGATTTAAAAAAAAACAGAAAAAAGAGCCAATATGCAGGCTCTTTGCCGTCAGCCACCGACGGCAAAGGTCTCTTTGCGATCAGCAGCGGACGGCAGAGAGGCCACGTGGCAGGCAACTGTGCTTCCTGGGAGGCTGATCTATTTGGTCAGTTTGCCAACAGTGGCTGACGGCAAAGAGAAAACAACTTTGCCTACAGCGGCGGATGGCAAAGGCCTTCCGATGTTTGCCGTCAGCGGCCGACGGCAAAGGCTTGCCGTTAACCACCTAACGGAGTAACAGCGCAATTATTGCCGTCAGTATTCTTTGCCGTCGGCAGCTGATGGCAAAGGACCCTTTGCCGTCAGCCGCCCGAAGCGGACAACAATGTAGCTCTTTGTCGTCCCTTACGTTGCCGTCCACTTTTGCCGTCAGCGGCGGACGGCAAAGACCTTTGCCGTCCGCCGTGGCTGATGGCAAAGTACCTGATTCCTATAGTGTTTATCCTTGGTAGCCTCTCTTACCGGGAAATGTCTCCTAGTGCTTCCACTGAGCCTTGGTAGCTAGCTACTGCTACGGAACACTTAGGCTGGCCGGCATGTGTCCTTCTTCGTTCCTGTGTCTGTCCTTTCGGAGAAATGTCACGCAGTGTCTACCGGAGTCCTGTTAGCCTGCTACAGCCCGGTTTACCGGAGTCCTGCTAGCCTAGTTGCTACAGCCCGGATTCACTCGCTGATGACCGACACATTCGTTGTTGGGTCATGTATGCCTGTCCCTGTAAGTTAGTGCCACTTTGGTTTCATGACTAGCCATGTCAGCCCGGGTTCTTTGTCATATGGATGCTAGCGGCACTATCATATACATGAGCCAAAAGGCGCAAACATTCCCGGGCCAGGTAAGGTGGCACTCGTGGGAATACCATGCGTGAGGCTGCAAAGTGATATGATGTGTTACATGCTAGATCGGTGTTACTTAGGATCGGGGTCCTGATAGACTGGACCGAGACCCAGTACCTGCCGCCGCCTCCTGACTCAGCGCATTGGCGCATGCACTTTGACGGGTCCAAAATGCGACTCGGCTTGGGGGCCGGCATCATACTGTCATCTCTGAAGGGTGACCGGCTCTGCTACGCGCTCCAGATCCACTTCGACACCTCCAACAACGTCACCGAATATGAAGCCCTTGTGCACGGTCTCCGACTTGCAAAGGAACTCGGCATCCGGCGCGTCCTGTGCTACGGTGACTTGGACCTGGTGGTGCAGCAGTGCTCCGGCGAGTGGTACGCCCGCGATTCCAACATGGAAAGCTACCGCTTCCTCATCCAGAAGCTGTCCGGATCCTTCGAGGGCTGCGAGTTCCTCCATGTCCCACACGCGGAGAACAAGGCAGCCGACACGCTCGCCAAGATCGCCTCGTCATGTCAAGCCATCCCATCCGGTGTCTCCCTCGAGCACCTGCGCAAGCTGTCCGTCAAGCCATCGCCGGACTCCGAGTCCATCTACATTCCAGACGACCCGGCCGCACCGCAAGCCGGCCCGGGTGCTGCCGAACCCGGCCCGGGGGCTGCCGAACCCGGCCTGGGGGCTGCTCAGCTCAACCCGGCCACCATCACCCCGGACCCGGCCGTCGCCGTCCCCAGCCCGGGGACTGCTCAACCCGGGCCAGGGGCCGCCGACTCGGAACCCACCCAGGTGGCCGTCTTCACCGTGGTCACGTGCCCATTCATTGTGAGCAGGGCCTTGCGCGATCGCAACGCCCACTACCTCATTGACACACGCCGTGGAACGCGGAACTCCTCCGCCCGTTTTACAGTTAACCGCACAAGTGTATGTATCGTCGCCTTTTGTAAACACATGAAACTATGGGGTCCCCGAACAAGACTCGGGGGCTGCCTTTTGTCGACCAATTTATTGCGTCCCCATCTTTTCTGCATCACTTTACAACTGAACCCGGCCGCCGGCTCGACTAGCTCGACCCGGGGGCTTGGCGGTAGGCTGGCTCGATCGCCACCCCGCCGCCTTACTTGGTGATTCCTGATAAAGTTAGGATGCGACGGTCCCCCACTTCGCCCTAAAACCGTAGATCCAGCTTTGGCTGTCGGCGGGCAAGCAGAACGGGCCAAAGCTCCTCTACGATTCATACACTAAGTCAAAGGCCGCCGGGTCGATCAACGCGGCCTGTCGCTCATCAATTAAGTTAGCCGCATGACCGGCTGCTCACCAACCGGCCTCGCCGGATTGCCGCCAGCCGGCCCAGTGGGTGTTTCGCTCGCGCTCAACGCTTCTAAGGACCCAAATCCTGCACGCGCCTCTCAAAGAATCGAACTCCTTGTCACGGACCGGAGCCTCGGCCGTCTGACTCGTGGGGGGGAGGTTTGAGACAGGAAAAGAGTATAAGATCGGTTCAAAAAAGCGGAAGGCAAAGAGCAAAAAAGCACTCACGACATTTACACACAAATATTTAAGCAAAGGCCCACGACCCGAGTTCATTACACCCTAAAACCCCCAGTGGGTGGGTGGACCTTCTACTTAACAGTTTTTACACGAAGTGTCTTAGGCATCCCCAGCACCGTGTCGCGACATCGACGGCTCTCCCATGCCGGCCTCCGGGTCCAGCGAGGCACCAGTGTCCTCCTCGGCATCCGCGTCGCTGTAGACGCCTGACTCCTCCGAGCTCCCCTCTGGGTCATGAAAAAGCAAGCCATAGTCATCGCCATCCATGGCCCTGCCGTCTTCTGTCAGCTCCGGATGGAACTCGTCATGGAAGGCGAACTCGGCGATGTAGCTGGCCCGGGAGGCGATCCGGCCGGCTTGCTCCTACAGCAACTGCTCCGAGCCGGCGCGCTGGCCCATTAGCGCGTCCAGTTGAAGATCTGGATGCCAGGACTGCGCAAACCAGAGCGCCATCTTGACACCGGCACGAGCGGAGGAAACACGCTACTCGCCAAGCCGGTCTAGACCCATCTCCAACCAACGCGCCAGGCGCGAGAAGCTGTGTGGATGGACGGAATCCGGCCATAAGGCCTCCGTCATCGCGGTGGCGGCCCGGGACAACCACTCCATCTGCGTCCCCAGGACCCACAGGCGGGCCTCAGGAGCAACGATGATCTCCGGGAAGGTCCAGGCCGTCCGCAGATCCGTTCCAGACTCGGCAACACCGGTCGGGTTGCGCTGATAGCGGACGGCTTTCACTGCCAGCCGCTGCATCTCCGGGAAGGCTCCTATCGCGAAGAAAGAAGCAAGTTAAAAGAAGAACAACAAGGAAGAAAGGCCGGGTCCCGACCCGGCAAACTACAAGAAACAACACTTACTGGAGAATGACTCTTCCAGGTGCTGTGCCTCAAGCAACATACCACGCCGCTCCCGCTCCATGGCGCGTTCGCGCTCCCCAAGCGCCTTCTCCAGGTTGGCTGCCTTAGCAAGGGCCGCCTTCAGCTCGGCGTCCTTGTCTTCAGTCGCCTTATCGGCCGCCTCGCGGTGGCGGGCCACGTCCTAACGGGCTTTGAGGGAGTTCCGGACTAGGGGGTGTCCGGATAGCCGAACTATCATCATCGGCCGGACTCCAAGACTATGAAGATACAAGATTGAAGACTTCGTCCCGTGTCCGGATGGGACTTTCCTTGGCGTGGAAGGCAAGCTTGGTGATACGGATATGTAGATCTCCTACCATTGTAACCGACTCTGTGTAACCCTAGCCCTCTCCGTGTCTATATAAACCGGATGGCTTTAGTCCATAGGACGAACAACAATCATACCATAGGCTAGCTTCTAGGGTTTAGCCTCCTTGATCTCGTGGTAGATCCACTCTTGTAACACACATCATCAATATTAATCAAGCAGGACGTAGGGTTTTACCTCCATCAAGAGGGCCCGAACCTGGGTAAAACATCATGTCCCTTGTCTCCTGTTACCATCCGCCTAGACGCACAGTTCGGGACCCCCTACCCGAGATCCGCCGGTTTTGACACCGACATTGGTGCTTTCATTGAGAGTTCCTCTGTGTCCTCACCGATAGGCTCGATGGCTTCTTCGATCATCATCAACGACGCAGTCCAGGGTGAGACCTTCCTCCCCGGACAGATCTTCTTACTCGGCGGCTTCGCACTGCGGGCCAATTCGCTTGGCCAACTTGAGCAGATCGAAAGCTACGCCCCTGGCCGTCAGGTCAGATTTGGAAGTTTGAACTTCACGACTGACATCCGCGGGGACTTGATCCTCGATGGATTCGAGCCACAGCCGAGCGTGCCGCACTGTCACGGCGAGCATGATTTAGCTCTGCAGCCGGACAATACTCTGGAGGCCGCACTCGAACCCGCTCCGATCTTCAATTCGGAGCCGGCTGCGCAGATCGAGGATGGATGGCTAGACACCGCCTCGGGGGCTGCAACCTCTACGTCGATAGAGCCAAACAATGACCTTGTCCCTCATGAAGCTCGTGACTCTGAGATGCCGGACTCCTTGCCGGACTCTGAACCTCCCGCGCCCCCTCTGATCGAATCCGATTGGGCGCCGATCATGGAGTTCACCACAGCGGACATCTTTCGACACTCACCTTTTGGCGACATCTTGAGTTCGCTAAAGTATCTCTCGTTATCAAGAGAGCCCTGGCCGGACTGCGGCCAGGACGGTTGGGACGCGGACGACAAAGAAATTCAAAGCCCACCCACCACCCACTTAGTAGCCACTGTCGACAATCTAACCAACATGCTAGACTGTGACTCCGAAGACATCGACGGTATGGACGACGATGCCGGAGACGACCAAGAACCAGCGCCTAACGGGCACTGGAAAGCCACCCCAACTCACGACGTATACATGGTGGATACACCAAAAGGAAGCTACAATGAGGAAAAACGGGACGTGGCGAAGGACAACTCCCCCAACAAACAACGCAAACGGCGACGCAAGCGCCGCCCGAATACCGGCCTCGATAAAAACGGCACCCATACGGACCCGGCCTTAGAGCAGGGCGAAGCAGTGGACGACGCACATGCCACCAAGCAGCCATCCGAACATGATGAACTGGACAAGCAACCCATCCCCGGCGAAGACGATCTCACATCACCAGAGCATACGAACCTTCATAAAAGGCTCGTCACCACTGCAAGAAGTTTGAAGAAGCAAAAGCGTAA
Source organism: Triticum aestivum (assembly GCF_018294505.1). NCBI lineage: Eukaryota > Viridiplantae > Streptophyta > Magnoliopsida > Poales > Poaceae > Triticum > Triticum aestivum. The sequence goes on from NC_057804.1 coordinate 672,947,221, forward strand.
GCTCAAAACAGCGGAGGACGCACTCAGAATGAGATGGAGCAAAGTACTCAACACCGCAGATAAATATGGCGCTAGTCAGCAGACAAAGAGCTACCCGAAGCACAAGCTGTTGCCCGAATTTGACGAGGAGGCCTTAGAGCCCCCACAGTCAAAAAAGAAAGAGGCCGCCTGGGTGGATAGACGACCAGATGACAGGCCAAGAGCAACAAGGGGCGCCGCACACAAGCCGGCACACGATCAGCATAAAGATCCTCGGAAAAAGGATGACCCAGCCAGGTCTATCTATGGGCCAAAAAATAAGACTCCAGGAAGCAACATAACCCACCGAGCATTTGAAGACAACGGCACACCCAAATATAGGGGCGCCGCACACCCACTATGTTTCACCGATGAGGTACTGGATCATGGATTTCCAGCAGGATTCAAACCCGTAAACATAGAGGCATATGACGGAACAACAGACCCCGGAGTCTGGATTGAGGATTATATCCTACACATACATATGGCCAGAGGAGATGATCTCCATGCCATAAAATACCTACCCCTCAAGCTCAAAGGGCCAGCTCAGCATTGGCTTAAAAGCCTCCCAGAAAATACCATTGGAAGTTGGGAAGAGCTTGAGGATGCGTTTCGAGCAAATTTTCAGGGGACTTATGTCCGCCCTCCGGATGCAGACGATTTAAGTCACATAACTCAACAGCCCGGAGAGTCAGCACGCAAATTCTGGAACAGGTTCCTCACTAAAAAGAACCAAATAGTCAACTGTCCGGACACTGAAGCCATAGCAGCCTTTAGACACAACGTCCAAGATGAATGGCTCGCCAGACACCTCGGCCAGGAAAAACCAAGAACAATGGCCGCACTAACAAGCCTCATGACCCGCTTTTGCGCGGGGGAGGACAGCTGGCTGGCTAGATGCAGCACCAGCGACCCGAGTACATCCGAAGTCAGGGATGGAAATGGGAAAACACGACGCAGAAAAGATCAGCGCCGGAATAAGGAAAATGGCCCTAGCAGTACGTCGGTCAACGCCGGATTCAAAAGCTCTCGGCCGAACAACAAAACACTGCCCCTCAAGGACAACAGTGACGAGCTATCCAACCTAAACAAGATTCTGGATAGGCTATGTCAAATACATGGTACCTCCGGGAAGCCTGCAGACCATACCCACAGAGATTGTTGGGTCTTCAAGCAGTCCGGCCGACTTAACGCCGAACACAAGGGGCTCGACACACCAAGCAAACGTGACGAACCCCAAAAGCAGCACTCCGGAAAACAGAAGACTTTCTCACTAGAAGTCAAAACAGTGAACTCACTTCATGTGATAACACGAAAACACAGCGCGGCACCCGCCATACCAGGACACCGTCCGCGGAATGGGGATAGACCCTACCAAAATTCGCCATAACAGCACTTCCTTCAAAGGAGTGATGCCAGGCCTTCAAGCCAATCATACGGGCTCTGTACCACTAGAGGTTGTGTTCGGTTCATCCGACAACCTCCGTTGCGAAAAGCTCACTCTCCATATCGCCCCATTTTACAGTGGCCATCGAGCACTACTGGGACGCAAAGCTTTCGCCCGCTTTAACGCAATACCACATTACACGTCTCTTATACTTACAATGCCCGGTCCACGCGGCATAATATCATTAAAGAGTAACTCCGAGTGTTCCTCGACCACGGAGAGCGTGGGGCTGCCTTGACAGCCACTCCGACCTTGCAGGTCAAGACCCCTAAAAACAGGTCATTCAGACCCCGGACACGGTTAGGCGAGTCCGGCGTAAATAAACAAGGGGCTTCCCAGCCGCATACCCCCTTTATAAGGGGCCGCACGTATAAACGATGAGAGCCAATAACACTCAACTTTCTTGATCTTCCAAATTATACTTTATTTTAATACAACTTTTGCACGACATTTCTTAGAAACTAAGTCCTTCTCTTTTACAGATGAAGCACGTGCTACACCCATCCAGGATATAGCACAACGGAGACACAGGCGCAGACGTGCAGCAGGGACCCGTTGCAAGGATTCTTTTCAGATTAAGACCCTACGTAAACCTTTCTTACCGTCTCTTGTTGATACACATCCCCCGGTTTCCTACCATAGCCGAGGAGGAGGCTGGCGTTTTGGCATCGGCCGTGTCAGAAGTTCCCGCCTGTACCTGGACACTAGGGGCTTAGGGCATTGTTCTGCCCGGTATCATAAAGACCGAACACCTCAGGGAGTGTTCGGCGTCTCGAGTTAGGCCTTATATGCATCAGCTCTAAATCATGTCTTTGGTCAAATGTTGGGTTTGTCCGGCTCCTGTGTTTTGCTGCCTTACGTTCCGTATCATCAGCTAACGCGGCACCAGGAGAACTACTGCGATTGTGCCCCGGTTCGGCCGGGCGAGCACCTCAGTAGAGAAAGCCGAAAACTGACTGTCATGATATAGCGAGAGACTGGTCAACCACTTGATCGACCATTGGAATGTTTAGAATTCCTCCGCTTTGACGAAGGGCCGCTTCCCGGTCAGGCACACACGCGCCCCGAGTTCGGAGAAGAGCGGTGCCGCCAGGGGCTATATAGTAGCCCCACATTCGAGCTCCTATGGCTAAGTGAAAGTGATAAAGCATTATAGTCCGGTTGCCTAGTTTGCTACGCTATCACCTCCTTAAAAGGACCAAGACATTGGATTACGTGTGAAAAAGTGCTTTTTTTGCAAACACCCCCGCACCATGTGCATGGGGGCTGAAGCCAAAGACTGCCATCTTTCAGATTATACATACATATACGGCCACACAGGAGATAGTTCAATACTTGAACACACAAGTATAAAAAGCTATTGCATTATAAACATGATCTCAGAAATCATACATGTCATTCAAACATAACATCTTTCGAGCACTACGACTCTATTAAACGAGCGCCCTGCAGGACTTCCTCAAAATAGTGCTCGGTGGGGAATCGGCTTTTGTCCGAACCCCGGGATGCAACAGCGGTGGCATCCATCTCCGCCCAGTATGTCTTACCATGGGCGAGAGCCATCCGTGCACCTTCTATGCACACCGACCGCTTCATCGCCCCAATACGCGGCACCGCCCCAAGGAATTGCTGCAACAAGCCAAAATAACTCTTCGGCTTGGGCCTTTCCGGCCACAGATGAGTGACCACATCTGTCATGGCAAGTCCGGACAATCTGTTCAGCTCAGCCCACTCAACCAGCCGATCACTCAACGGAAGTGGACGCTCCAGACTATGGAATTGAGACCAGAAAAGCTCTTCCATTTCGTGATCCTTCTGGCTTCGGAAGTGCACGACTGCGTCCGCCGCACTCGTTGCCAAGTCCAGATAAGGATCCTCCGCACCATACAATCGGCCCAGCTGAGCATACTTCGGATCCGTGAACTTCCTACGCAGCATAAAGGGCTTTCCAGCCGCAATGTCTCCGACCTGACGTAGTTCCTCCTTCATAGCCCGCATCGCACTACGGGCATCCTTGGCTTCGGCGTCGACCTTCTTCAAGTCCTCTTGCTCCGCTCGGCGTTCTCTTTCAAGAACCTCCTGGCGATCGGTAGCAACTTTTAATTTCATGGCCATTCCGGCCATCTCCTCCCTGCTTCGGCAGTGAGCAGGCTTCTCGTCTTCTAGCTCTTCCGCTGCCTTCGAGGCAGCCGCCTCGCTTTTTCTGGCTTGCTCCTTGGCCCGAGCAAGTTCTGCTCGAAGGTCTGCCACAGCAGCAGCACCATCTGCATCAAGCATACAAATTGTAAGGAATGGGCGTCAGCTCCCTTACTAGGCGACCGCGGAGCAACCACATACCTTGTGACTCATCAAGTCGTTTATTGACCAACGAGATGTCCGCATCCGCAACGTCGAGTTGCCTCTTCAGCTCGACAAATCCATCAGTCCGGCTAGCCACCGAACGTTCCACCACCTGCATAGGAAAGGTGACAATCTATAACTGAGATTATGATCCTCGGCACGCTATCGCTTTCGACAGCATACCAAGTCTCAGGGGCTACTATCTATACAGGGCGCACTTCATGTGCAAAACTGTCAAAAGGTATGTCATTTTTTGCGTACCTCAAACCCCGTCAGCAAACTTCCGACGGCCTCAGACAACCCGCTTTCAGCGGACGAGATCCTCTCAATCACCCTACTCATTAATGTGCGGTGATCTTCTGAGATAGACGCCCTCTTGAGCAAATCCTGCAGATCCACTGGCCGTACTCCAATAGGTGTCGAACTCTCCGACCCTGCCGGACTCGGGGAGACCCTCCGTGACGACACCTCAGGGTCGCCCGCCCCCCACGACGGGGCGGAAGATGGAGGCGTTTCGCTCTCCATCATCTCCGGACGAAGGTCTCCCGAAGATGAGCTGTGCTGAGATGGGCTGAGATCCGAACTACAAGGTGAAAACTTCAGTTACACTTAGAAATTAAGAAGGGGTGTCCACTATTACAAAATCCCCCCTTTTTACTTACGGCTCGCTAGAGGGCTGATTCCTCCGAGGAGACAGTACGGCCGGGGCTCTTCCCGGCACAGGACCTTCCGGTACAGATTTCTTTCCCCGCTTTGAGGCCTTGGCCTCTGGGTCTTCGGAAGCGGTCCTCTTCTCCCCCTGGAAGGAGGGACTCTCGATTCCTCCCTTACTGGAAGCCTCCTTGGCAGAGGTGGTAGTTCCCCTGTGCCCCCCTTCGCCCTCCTCTGAAGGTGCAACCTCCAACATTTTGATTAACACGGGATCCTGCATGGTCTCAGGGAGGGGGGCCGGACACCGTATCAGTTTTGCTTGCGCTATCCACTCCTGTCCAAGGGATAGCTGGTTAAAAGGCAAACCCGCGATAAATAAATGGATGATGTGTCCGGACACGGGGCTACTTACTTGAGTATCCGGGCGATTGCAGCTTAGGCCAGCATCCTCGGTCAATTCCAGACGTATCTCTTGCGATCCGAAGAACAGTTTGTACATCTCCACGGGTGTCAAACCCATGAAGTGTTGAAGAGCTCGTGGCCCCTCCGGATTAAATTCCTACAGGCGGAGGGGGCGATGTTTGCAGGGTAGTAGGCGCCGGATCAACATAACCTGTACTACTACGACCAGATTGATCTCCCTTTCTTGGAGGCCTCGAATCTGGTCCTGCAACAGGGGTACGTCTTTGGACGGCCCCCAGTCACGCCCCTTGTTGACCCATGACGTCAGCTGTTGTGGAGGGCCCGAGCGGAAGACGGGCGGCGGCCTCTGCCTGCTGCCCCTGGGAGCGGTGATATAGAACCACTCCTATTGCCACAAGCCGAGCTCCTCCTGAAAAGAGCCCTCGGGCCATGGAGCATCGGCCCTCTTGCTTATAACCGCCCCGCCGCACTCTGCCTGGCGCCCCTCAATCATCTTCGGCTCCACTTTGAAGGTTTTGAGCCACAAGCCGAAGTAAGGGGTAGTGCGGAGGAAGGCTTCGCAGATGACAATGAATGATGAGACATGGAGGATGGACTCCGGAGCCAAGTCATGGAATTCCAGCCCATAGTAAAACATGAGCCCCCTCACGAAGGGATCCGTCGGGAAGCCTAAACCCTGACGGAGGTGAGACACGAACATGACGCTCTCACCAAGCTCGGGAGTCGGAATAACTTGCCCTCGGGCTGGCAGCCTATGTGAAATCTCGTAGGTTAAGTACCTGGCGTCTCTCAGCTTTAACACGTCCTCTTCCGTGACGGAGGAGGGCAACCACCGGCCTCGTATGTCAGGGCTGGACATTGTCAAAGATCAAAGGTACCCGAATCTGGAGCCCTGGGTGTTGGAACTCGGGGTGAGGGGCGGATTCGATAGAGGATTGGAGGAAAAGAACGGGCCTTGGTCTCATTATAAAGAGGAAGAATACCAAGAGCCGTCCCCGTGACTGTTGGGAACCCACCTTCGATGGGGGGGGCGTGGCAACGAGCACGGTTGGGTTACCCATGTCCGTATTGATGGGAATCCCGGAATAAGGGGAACACGATCTCTGCTTCGACAAGACGTGCCAAGGAAACCGCTTCGCTAAACGCGCTGAGGTGGTACAATAAAAACAATTCGAGTAAAGGCTTGATAGTGGTGAGATGTCACGCCACGAAACGCATCAGCAGATTGAACTGGTGTAATATTATTCTCTCTACGGTGGTACGTGGAATTTATTTTTACAGAGCCGGACACTATCCTGGTGTTCACAATCTTCTATAAATTATTCGGAGGTGGAACCCGCCTTGCAATGCCGAAGACAACATGCGCACCGGACTCGTCGTCATTGAAGCCTGGTTAAAGGCTACTGAGGGAGTTCCGGACTAGGGGGTGTCCGGATAGCCGAACTATCATCATCGGCCGGACTCCAAGACTATGAAGATACAAGATTGAAGACTTCGTCCTGTGTCTGGATGGGACTTTCCTTGGCGTGGAAGGTAAGCTTGACGATACGGATATGTAGATCTCCTACCATTATAACCGACTCTGTGTAACCCTAGCCCTCTCCGGTGTCTATATAAACCGGATGGATTTAGTCCATAGGACGAACAACAATCATACCATAGGCTAGCTTCTAGGGTTTAGCCTCCTTGATCTCGTGGTAGATCCACTCTTGTAACACACATCATCAATATTAATCAAGCAGGACGTAGGGTTTTACCTCCATCAAGAGGGCCCGAACCTGGGTAAAACATCGTGTCCCTTGTCTCCTGTTACCATCCGCCTAGACGCACAGTTCGGGACCCCCTACCCGAGATCCGCCGGTTTTGACACCGACGGGCTCCCTCAGCTGCGGTGGCCTGCTCCCGCAGGCGCTCCACCTCAGCCTAGAGCCGGCCCTTGTCGTCGGCCAGCTGGCCGCGCTGCTGGTCCGCCTCGACCACGGCCATCCGCGTGTCCACCACCTTGGCGGCCTCCACCTTAAGAAGCACCACCTCGGCCTCGAGGCGACTGTTGTGACCTGCCAGCTGCTCATGCAGCCGGTTGGCCTCATCAAGAGACCATCAGGCCGCGGCCGCCTCCGCACTCGCCTGCACCGCCTCGACGCCAAGACAGCCAGTGTTGGCAACGAGCCGGTCATAGTGATGGCCGGCCCGGAGTAGACGAGTCCGCCAGGACAGCACCTCGGCTACAAAGAAGAAGGGTTTAACAGATGAAAAATGACAAGACTTAGGATTTGGCCCAACTACTATGTAGTTGGCTCGAATCTTGGGGGCTACACCCAGTGGGTGCACTAGCGCGCCCCCACTAGAAAAGAGCACAAGGGGTACCTGCGGCGATGCGAAGCTCCTCCTCCTTGGCAGCAAGTTGCTCCTTGAGCTCCCAATGCTTGCCTAGGAGACGGCTGAAAGCGGCAACCGGGAAGGCATCAAGATGCTGAAAAACATAGAAGTTAGAAAAAGGCCAACACTCTTAAGATTCGACCCAACTACTACGTAGTTGGCCCGAACCTCGGGGACTAACCCAGTGGGTGCGCTGGCGCGCCCCCACAAAAAAGAAATCACAAGAAAAAAGAAGGCTTACCAGAATGGCGCGCTCTAGGTCGCGCGTCCGCTCCACCTCGGCCTGGGCAAAGGCCTCGAGCCGGTCCGTCCGCCCGTGCAGACGACGGCTAATGGCGTCCAGCACCGCCTCCTCCTGGGTCTGAGGGCCGAAGACAGCGGCGCCCCCGCTCCGCACCGGCTGCGATGCGGCGGCCCGGCGCCCACCCTGCCAGGGCACCAAGGTGTGCTCCCCACTGGCCGCTCGCGAGGCGGCCAGCACCTCCTCTGACGCGGACCGAGACGCCGGGTCGCCCTGCGTCGCCGCCCCGGTCCGGACGCCGGGATATCCTGCTGCGCCACCACTGGCCCAGCTGCCGGGGTGGCCTCCGGCACCGCCGCCGCAGCACCTCCTCCAACACCAGCGGCACCTCCGGCACCATCGCCCATGGAGCCTCTTCCAAGACGAAGACGCCTCCACCACCATCAACCCCCGCGCGCACGACCGCGTCGGCCCGCGGCGGGGTATCACCCTCCACCTCCACGACCTCCTGGTCAAGGATCACCACCTCAACCCGGCCTCCCCGGCCGTGTTTCTTCATCGACGACGGCTCAAAGACTGTCGCCGCGACCACCGTGCCCTCCGGCATCTCGCACCAGGCCGGCTCCGCGTCGGCTCACGCCCACACCGCCGCCACGTTGGTCCAAGCCCGGACCGATGCCGCCTCCAGCTCCGCCTCGGCCCGGTTCCTATCCCGCCAAGCCGACGCTTCGGAGTCGTTCGGGTCCAGGCCGAGGTCCGAGTCACCCCGTCCCTCCACCTCGGCTTGGTCGGCGATGTCGGACTGGCTCCTGCGGAACGTGGACCCTTTAGTGGCCGCGGCTTCCACCGCCGCCCTCGCCAGCACGATTGGTGATGTGAAGAAGAAGACAGGATAAGTCAAAAAAGAAAACAAGACCCGCTCAGCAATCCGGACGCATGCAGAAGATAAAAGCTCACCCCGTGAAGACGGCGACCGGGGTCGGCCTCCCGTCACGCGATGCTGTCCTTTCCATGCGGGCGGCTCGGTGCCGCCCCATGCGAGGACCCGGCTCCGCCCGCGTCGCTGCCTCCCCCGCCCAACGCCGCTACACCAACAATCGACGTCAGCATCACCCTCACTGCGACATGACCAACAATTCAAGACAAATGAAGAAAGAAAGATTCAGGACTTACCCGCGCGACGCCCACCGCCGGTGTCGGACTCGGCCACCTCCTTGCTGCCTTGGGCCGCGGGCTCCTCTGGTGCCACCGGCTCCACCAGCGACGAAGCCCGGGCGTAAGGATGCCGAATCGCGTTCAAGAGTGTCTCCCGCGTCACGTCGGGATGAATGAGAAGATTTGCAGCAGCAAAGTAAGAAGACCAGACACTCACCTGCGGTGCCGGCTTCGACTGGCAGTACGGCGCCTTGCCGAACCGCCGATCCTCTCCAAGGTTGGCCTTGGAGATGTCGTTCATGCCACGCGCCACCTGCTCCGCAGACAGCCGCGTCGACCCCATCCGGTTGGGGTCCTAAAGCCTGATCATTTCGCCGATGAGGCAAGAGTGCCTTTGAAGCGGAAGGACCCGGCGTGTGATGAACGAGGCAAGGAGGTCGGTGCCGGTGAGCCTCTCCTACGTCCTCATCACCGTCACCCGCTCACAGAGGTTGACGATCTCCTGCGACAGGCGCTGGAGCGAGTAGCCCTAGTTTGTCTTCGCCCGCGGCGGCGCGGCGGTGAAGGAAGGAAGATTGATATTGTCCGCACTGTGGTTGCGGACGTAGAAGAAGGAGTTCTGCCACTTCTTGGCAGAATCCTCCAGCGAAATCTTGGGGAAATCAGCCCCCGACCGCTTCAAGATGACTGCAGCGCCGCAGTCGGCGAACTCCCCGGCCGATTGGCCCTGCTGCTTCAAGGAGAAGAAGCGCGCCCAGAGGTCGATCGTCGGCTCGACCCCCAGGTACCCCTCGCAAAGGGTCACGAAGCCGGAGAGCTGGACGTTGGCGCCGACACCAAGATGATGCGGTTTGAGCCCGAAGAACTCCAAGAACGCGCGGAAGAAGGTGCTCGCCGGCAGCCCAAAACCGCGCTCAAAATGGGTGAGGAAGACGACGCGCTCCTGCCCCTCGGGCCGGGGCATCTGCTCGCCCTGCGGTAGGCGGACGCCGACGTCCGTCTCTCGCGGCAGGCGCTGCGAAGCTCGAAGCTGAGTGATGTCCTCGGGGGTGATGTTGGAGCCCATCCAGGAGCCTGACGGCAGCGCCATGGGCAGAGGAAGAAGAGAGAAGATGGACGACGGAGAAATGTCTTCTCGGGGCTGCGGGCGCAGCTATGCATCGGTGGCGAAGAGCAGAGCAGGAGCAGGGGGACAGGAGGGCGCGAGCGAGAATGGTGTCCGCCGCCCCCTTGCCCCCCTCAATTTATAACCCTCGGTTCAAAGGTGGGGAAGTGGGATCATTTCCACGCACCCGTTCCACTACCCCGCAATAAGTGCGCGCGTACACGCGCAATAACTGCTTGGGGAAGAACAACTGACCCCCGGACACCGCAATAAATTCACGCGCATGGGCCAAGGGCGCGCGGCGGCGGGCCCCGACCCGTCGCCCAGTCCCGTCACGCGCGTGGCCTGTCAGGCCCCTCTAGCTTCCGGGCACCACGTGGCGCCTGCGTGAAGCCCAAGGGATTGCCTCAAGATTCGACAGACTCCTCGGTTCCCGCCACAGCAAGGATGCCACGATCCAATTTCCGAGAAAATCGGCACATAGTGGGTGTTGCTGGCCCCGGCGCTCGCAGAATCCGCCTTGCTCAAGGGTGAAACTGCGAAGGCCCACTCATCCGAAGACGGCGGACCTTCACAACTTCGGGGACTACTGTCAGGGGGATGAACCCCCGGCAGGCAACGGAACCCCGATCCTTTTCGAAAATGGCGGGCCCGCATCGCCCCGCGAACCGGCACGCGCCTAGCCGGGTTGCTCGACCCAGCAAGGCCCACAACCCGGCCAAGCCCTTCGACTCGGCTAGGTACGTCGGCCCGGCCACAACAACTAGCGCAAGACAATCCAACCTGGCGCCACCAAGGCTTCCCCGACAAGCCGACCCCACCCATGGCGTGCACGGCAACCCAGCCATGGGTCAGTTCCCGCCCCATCCAGGCCGTACGATGGGATGAGGCTTTAGTCACCGATGACCAAGACTACAGTGCTTCCGCCCATTCCTATGGTCAGCCGAAGCATGGCAATAGTGCCCCTTACCTACCCACTGACCAGAGCTGGCGTGGCAATAGTGCTCCCGCCCTCACCGCTGATGGCAGCAATCGGCAACCTGTCGGAGAGCACTGTACACGACTTGACTCGGCCACGCCCTGATGATCGACAAGACAGTGAACAGTTCCCCTAGGCACGCGGGGCCCACACCTAGGGGAACCCGGCGAACCACAAGCCCTCAAGCGGGACCCAGCTCGGTATCCCGGATGCCGACAATACGGACCCACCGACTCGGCGTATTACCATTGTAACCCTGAGTGGGTTGATCTATAAAACCCCCCAGGAACCCACACATGCAGGAGGCATGAAGCATATGTATGCGAGACAAGACAAACACAAGTGAACATAGGACTAGCCACCCAACGGCAGCACCGGAGAGAAGGAGCAGCCCAAGCCTTGGCCAGCTTCCTTCCTCCTCCATACAGCTCCAGGAGCAACATTGTACTATCGATCATCCAACTAAACTTGGCAGGACTAGGGGTATTATCTCTCCGGAGAGCCCCGAACCTGGGTATGTCCGGTGTCCCGTGCCCGTGCATGCCAACCACGACTCTGGAGCCCACCAGTGCCCTCGAGCCTCCTCCTCTCTTTAGCCATCCCTTGGCATCTGCCGTGTGCCCACCACGACAAATATCTTCAAATAAAGTCGCATCATTCGATTCCATGATCGTACCGACATGCATGTCAGGTACCTCAGTTTTACAACCAAGAATCTATAACCAATGCTATGAAAAGCATATCGTAGGAAAACACAATCCACAGTTTTTGGTCCCAGCTTCCGCTTCTTTGGAATTGGCACATTGACTTTCGCCAAACAACCCCAGGTTCGTGGATAAGCGAGCTTTAACCTTTTCTTCTCCCATTCCTCGAATGGAGTTATCTCTTTGTTCTTTGTGGGAACTCGGTTTAGGACATGACATGTTGTCAATATCGCCTCCCCCACCATGCCTTGGAGAGACCCGATGTGTCTAACATGGCGTTAACTAAATCAGTTAGAGTATGGTTCTTCCTTTCGGCCACCCCATTTGACTGAGGTGAATAGGGAGGCGTCCTCTCATGAATTATACCATGTTCCGCACAAAAGGAATCAATTTCATTTGAGAAATACTCTTCACCACGATCGGACCTAAGCCTCTTGATCTTTCGATCAAGTTGGTTTTCTGCTTCAGCTTTATAGATCTTGAAATAGTTCAAAGCCTCATCCTTAGATTTCAGAAGATACACATGATAATATCTAGTGGAGTCATCAATTAACGTCATGAAATATTTCTTTCCACCTTTTGTCAAAACACCATTCATTTCACATAGATCTGAATGTATGAGTTCTGGTGGTGCAAGATTTCTCGTTTCCGCAGTCACAGACTTACGTGGTTGCTTAGCTTGCACACACATTTGACACTTGGATCCCTTGACAATGGTGAAACTAGGGATTAAGTTCAACTTCGCTAGTCACGGCATGCAACCAAGGTTAACATGACAAAGACATGAATGCCACACATTTGATTCACTATTGTTGCAAATATGATTAACAACTTTATTGCAAACGTCTGATAAGGATAAATGAAACAGGCCTCCTGACTCATAGCCTTTACCAACAAAGCTTTCATACTTGGAAATTACAAATTTGTTCGACTCAAAGACAAGCTTGTAGCCATCTCTACACATAAGAGATCCGCTAGCAAGATTTTTATTGACAGAGGGGACATAATGCACATTCTTCAGCCGCACGATCTTCCCCGAAGTAAACTTCAGATCGACCATGCCAACACCACGAATAGAAGCACTTGAACTATTGCCCATCAGCACGGTTGAAGTCCCTGCGGTCCAGCATCCTTCATGTCAGTGTCTCCAATGACAACATTAGCGGTCTTGCTGCCTTTCCCAGGATGATGCTTGTCATAGCGATTGGGGAAACTAGGAGCCCAATGATCAGGATCTCCACACACATGACAAACACCTTTCTTCTTGTCATTCTTCTTCTTGAAGTTCATGTGTTGCACAACCTTGTTCTTCCCATCAAACTTTGCTTTACCATCAAACTTGCCCTTGTTCTTGAACTTGTGGGGCTGGAAGTTCTTCTTCTGTACCAGATTGGCACTAGAACCTCCCTCAATACCTCGAGCACGGTTGTCCTTTGCTCTCGCCTTTTCTTCCACATCAAGAGTGCCAATGAGATCCAGAACAGAAAACTCCTGCCTCTTATGCTTTAGTGAGGTAGCAAAGTTCCTCCACGTGGGAGGAGCTTAGTGATGATACCTCCGGAAATAAAATTGTCCGGTAGGATACAATTGAAGTGCTCAAGTTCTCTAGCAAATGACTGTATCTCATGAGCTTGCTCAACCACGAAGCGCTCTTCAGTCATCCTGTAGTGATAGAATTTCTTCATGATGTACAACTCAGTGCCAGCATCCGAGACTCCAAACTTGGCCTCGAGTGCATCCCACATATCTTTTCCATTATCAATTGACGCATAAGCATCAACTATGTTCTCACCAAGAACACTCAAGAGAGTAGCCTTAAACAAGGTATCCATTTTCTGGAAAGCTTGTGCCTGTTGGGCATCTTGCTCTCCTTCAGGTTTGCCAAGATTGGCGTCATAGAAGCTCATGGTCTGAAACCATAAGACTGCTCTCACACGCCACCTCTTATAGTGGATACCCTCTAACATAGGAGGTCTCATGGAAGCAGCAAAACCACTCAGGGTAAATTACCTATAATAAGGTTTTTGGATTGTTGGAAATATGAGCAATTTACTGAATGCTTTTATTAGCAGAAGTACTAGATAAAGCATGGCTAGTATAGCAGTGATAAAATAAGCCATGCAATTTGACAAAGAGAAGGTAAACAACATGTTCATATATGAACCGTAACTAAACATATCTAGAGCAGACAATATAGCAGGTTGCATATATGAAATAGAGTCTAACATATCTAGGGCAAATACTAGAAAGGGGACAAACACGTACGGGACAACAGCAGGAGCAGAGGCACTGGACTTGGGGTCGGTGTCCTCCATGTCGTCGAGGAGGTTGTCGACGTCGGGGAAGTAGTCGTCTGAGTCCGGGGCATCCGTGACGAAGAAGTCAGTACTCGCGCAGAGCGCTCCCCAAAAACCTTATCACCCTTCTCCCGTACAGGACTCAAAAGGTGCGGTTTCGGAGGCCTATTGTCCCGACCTGCGGTGCATGCCACAAGTCGGGATGGGGAAGATTGTAGCAGCAGCGCAATGCTCAGGAACTGTGTGGCAAGAAGAAGAGGACCTTCTGATGTGTCTCTCTGGAGAGGATCGACCTCTCTTATATAGGCACAGGAGAGGGACGTGAACAAGCTGCGACGGGAGGTGAAGCAACAAAGGAGGATGAAGTGAACAGGCAGCACGCGAAGAGGTGCGCTGTTCGTATTCATTATCCACTACCGCAAAAACTTTTCAGCTCCCAAGTGACCTTTCGTATACCCGTAGTGCGTGGCAAAAATTAGACATCGGCTCGGCTCATTCCCGCGGCACGGCGCGTCGTGACGAGGCGTGGCGTGGCGAGGCGAGCGGCGGAGGAGGAGCGCGCGTGGATGTCCCTCTTGTTCTCATGCTCATACAAGTGGGGAAAGAACCTCCCTTATAAGGAGGTCCCAACTTCCACTCAACTAGCAATGTGGGACTAAACTTTAGTAGTATCCCTTGCCTTGCACAAATGGGCTAAGTGGTTCTCTAGGATTTATTTAGGAATTTCTGAAATAGTTATTGGGCTGTCCCAAAATAGACTAAATTCCAGCAATCCCCCACCAGATCCCAGAGGCACACAAAATTTGCCTTTGGTTCCAAAACACTGTTTTATATATCGGTACTATAGTGGAAACTGTTAAGTTGAACTTCCACCTAGAACTCTATGCTACACTAGTAAGCAACTTGGACAGTGGACTGGGCCTTGAACTACAAGTTTTCTGCGAATCTAGCTTCACATAAAGCCTTGACCGATACGTGGCTACCGTGGGTCTTCCCCACGGGTGGAGCTTATGCGTCATACTCCGAGACCTTTCATGAGTTTACTAGAGAGAACCCTACTTTCATAGATTACGACGTTTATCAATCAGACTCATATAGGCGCATTATTCAAAAGATGGTCTGCAGGACAACATCTCTCCTTCAATGAGCCTCTTAGAACACATTAAGATATACGTCAACCTGCCATGCAGTTTTAGGAGAGTATTGCATCTTCATGGAGTGGTATTTTTAATAGTAAAGGTACTCTCCTCCCAGTTGACCAATAGCTTGTCTTCCACATCTAATTCACGGGATCTCCGATCACAAAGAATAGGTTACCACCGTGAACAACTCATATTGTGGGTCTCATACCCATCTCCCTCAATGCATTATCTATCACATTACGTGATAGACTCTTAGTAAAAGGATCTGCCAGATTTTTAGACGTTTGGATATAATCCAATGCAATAACTCCGGAGTTTCTCATTTTTCTGACAGACTTTAACCTTCTCTGAATGTGTCTTGATGACTTCATGTTATCCTTTGAACTTTTCACTTTCGTGATCACAGTTTGATTATCGCAGTTCATAAGGATACCCGGTACATGTTTCTCAACAACCGGCAAGTCATTCAAGAGCCTATGAAGCCAATCTGCTTCGACCGTAGCTGTATCTAGTGCTGTGAGTTCTGCTTCCATTGTTGACCTTGTTAAGATGGTCTGCTTGCAAGACTTCCAAGAAGCAGCGCCACCTCCATGAGTGAATACATATCCGCTCGTGGCCTTTATCTCATCAGCATCTGAAATCCAGTTTGAGTCACTATACCCTTCAAGAACCTTTGGGTGCCCAGTGTAGTGAATTCCATAATTCGCAGTGCCTTTCAAATAACGCAAAACTCTCTCTAGAGCTTTCCAATGCACATCTCCTGGTTTTGAGACAAACCGGCTCAGTTTGCTAACAGCAAAAGAAATGTCAAGTCTTGTAGCACTGGCTAAGTACATAAGAGAGCCAATAATTTGAGAATATTTCAACTGGTCTCTAACAATTGTTCGATTCTTTCGAAGCAACACACTAGCATCATACGGTGTTGGAGAGGGCTTGCAGTCACTGTAACCAAAGCGACTCAAGATCTTTTCCACATAGTGAGATTGAAGCAATGTAATCCCATCATCGTCTCTCAACAACTTGATGTTCAAAATGACATCAGCCACTCCTAAATCCTTCATCTCAAAACGGCGAGATAGGAAATCCTTGACCTCCTTAATAACATTCAGATTTGTTCCGAAAATCAATATGTCATCAACATACAAGCAAAGCATAACCCCCTCGCCCCCACCATGGCGATAGTACACACATTTGTCAGCTTCGTTCACAACAAAGCCTGCAACTGTTAAAGTTCTTTCGAACTTCTCATGCCACTGTTTGGGTGCTTGCTTAAGTCTATACAAAGACTTCAGCAACTTGCACACTTTCCCTTCCTGACCATCTATTATGAACCCATCTGGTTGTTCCATATAAATTTCCTCGTCCAACTCTCCATTTAGCAAAGCAGTCTTAACATCCATTTGATGAACTAGAAGACCATGTGAGGCAGCTAGTGAAAGTAGAACTCGAATAGTGGCCAGTCGAGCCACAGTTGAGTAAGTACCAAAGAAGTCTTCACCTTCCTTTTGGGTATAACCCTTAGCCACGAGCCGAGCCTTGTACTTTTCAATAGTACCATCAGGCCTAAGCTTCTTCTTGAATACCCATTTGCATCCTATAGGTTTGTACCCATAAGGACGATCAGTTATCTCCCAAGTTTCATTCGCCAAGATGGAATCCATCTCACTATGGACCGCTTCCTTCCAGTAGTCAGCATCCTCAGATGCATAGGCCTATGAAATAGAACTGGGAGTGTCATCTATGAGATACACAAGAAAATCATCACCAAAGGACTTTGCAATCCTATGTCCCTTGCTCCTAGTAGGAACTTCATTGTTCTCCTCCACAGGACTTTCAAAGTGTTCCATCGAAATGGCAGGTTCTGTAATTTTAACTGGTTCCTGATTCGACGAACTAGGCATCTCCTGATTAGATGAGGTAGACATATCCTTTATGGGAAAGATATCTTCAAAGAAAGTCGCATCATTCGACTCCATGATCGTACCGACATGCATGTCAGGCACCTCAGATTTTACAACCAAGAATCTATAACCAATGCTATGAAAAGCATATCCCAGGAAAACACGATCCACGGTTTTTGGTCCCAGCTTCCGCTTCTTTGGAATTGGCACATTTACTTTCGCCAAACAACCCCATTTTCGTAGACAAGAGAGCTTTAACCTTTTCTTCTCCCATTCCTCGAATGGAGTTATCTTTTTGTTCTTTGTGGGAACTCGATTTAGGACATGACATGCTGTCAATATCGCCTCCCCCCACCATGCCTTGGAGAGACCCGATGTGTCTAACATGGTGTTAACCAAATCAGTTAGAGTACGGTTCTTCCTTTCGGCCAGGGGAGGAGAGCGAGAGGGAGGGAGACATCGATTTAATACAGGTGCTGTCCGACAGAGAGAGAAAGGCGAGCGGGTGCGGTCCGACCACCGGTCCGGTCGGTGTAACGGCCGTTAACGGCCTCACCGTCAACCTCAGCGCTGACGTGGCCTGACAGGCGGGCCCGGACCGTCAGAATCGATTTCAATCCCTAGCAACTGGCGATTTGGGTTTTTTGAGACAACCGACAAGAAAAGTGATAGGTACCAGTCACAAACAAAAAAGTGGTGCCTTTTTGGAACCCTAACACGAAAAGTGATAGTTTTATGCTATTTACTCGTGGCTACCTTGGGTCTGGATCCATGGGTTGTGCCCTCTTCATCGCCGTGCTTCTCCTGGTCACCGTCGCGGTGGCGCCCTTGGCACAGGCGCGCAACATCGTCATAGAGGACAAGAAGGCCGCTGAGAAAGAGGCCGAATCGCCGGCGCCCGCGGCTGACCCGGCCGCCTCCAAAAGCCCCTCCGCCGCGCCGGAGCCTAGCAGCTCCGACTGACATCAGTCTACGGTTCCATGGTCACCAGAGCACATTTTTCTTCCATTTTTGTAATATGGTGTGTTGATCGAAGCTGTATATCTTTTTCATCTATCGTACATTATATGTTTTGCATGGGGAAATCCTAGTATTCCTTTTTTGACTGAGATAACAATTTTCTTTCTTCCTTTTTTGACTCTGGGATGAGCTTTGAAACGATTGACATTTCTTTCTCCAAATGATAGATAGATAGTCTGTGACATCAACTTGAACTAGTTGTGGTGCACGGGCAAGACACAATGCTAGAGAGCACCCGCGAGCTTTTACTTTTGCTGCCGCTATCTCATACAGAAAAATAATAATTGTACGTCGATGTAGCAAAGCTCCTATCTCGTGCACCGGAGGGATTGAGATCCAGTGACTTGCTGTGAGCAAGTCACCAGCGAACAGTACGGCGACTGGCTCCCCTCTTCACACCGTTAGACCGAGGGTCAAACGGACAGATCCACGTAAACAGTACCCCCGAGCTACGGTGAGTCGTCTACATGAGATTACCCACAGTACCACAGTCTACATTGTCAACTACAGTGTTTCGCGCTACAGCACTCAATCTGAGCTGCCTCCCTGCATCCAACGGCTGCCCGCCCGCCAGTTACGCCGTGCCTTGCTGTGGGCAAGGCACGGGATCTCTTTCTGCACATGAGACATATACCAAGTGGGGTGTTGTGATCTATGTATCTTGGCGCAAGGCCGATGTCACCTAGAGCAGTTGGGTCCGTTCGCTGTTTTCGTTCCCTTGCGAAGGTTCCATTTTTTTTTCTCCAAAAGAATACAGGACCAAGGTGCATGAAGAGGGGTTTGAACTCGCTACCTCCTATGTAGGGGGTGGGGGGCACTTCCCACTCGACTGAAGTGGGGCTGTGAACTCCTGCGTTTAACCTACTGTATGTACTAGTAGATGGTACGTGCCATGCATGCGATGTCTTGCGATCAAATAACATTCAAGGTTACACGATATAATTCTTGGTGGCTTGGTGCCCAGATGACTTTACACGATGGGTGCTTCACAAAACAGCCACAGAAGATCTTGCATAGAACTTTTTCTCTCATCAATAACAGAAAGTGAGGGTGCAGGTATATAGTGGGTTCAAGATAACTCCACAAAGGCGAACCGACCTGTGGTTGGATGGTTGGAGGAAGTGTGGCATCCCCAGCCCACCAGGGTTCAAATCCAGGTGCTCGCATTTAATCCTGGATTTATTTCAGGACTTCCGACAATGCGCATTTAGTGGGAGGAGACGTTCCTGTCGACGACGAGGTGCCTACGGTGACTTCGTAAATTTCAAGATGATATGCCGGCTCAGTCTTTCGGAGGTGCTCATAAGGGTAGGGTGTGCGTGTGTGCGTTCATAGGGGTGAGTGTATGCGCGTGTATATGAGCGTCTGCGTCTGTACTGTGTTCAAAAAAAAAAAGATAACTCCACAAAGATCATGTCCACCTTATTTTGGCGCGCGGCCGCACCAAGCGAATCCCAGAAACCACGGCTATTGGATCAGCTGGGTTGGGTAAGAAATCAACGGCTAATACTTCAATATCACCGCGGGTGATGAGTCAACGTTCAAAAAATCGTGTAATGTAGTAGTAGAAGATTTTAAAGAAAAACTGTTTTAAATTTGATTTTTCATTTGGAAAAAATCCTGATTTTTTTACCATTTTTGAAAGAACAAAAAATCCCTATTTTAGGGAATTATTTTTCTTCTAAACTTGCCATGTGCAACTTTTAGTTATAGGTGGCATGGCAATTCTTTTTTATTTTAAACCATGTCATTTTTTGTCTCTGAAAACATGGCAATTTTTAGGTCTTTTTGTAATGCCCATGGCTGGGAAATTGTATCACTTATCCATGTTAATTTTGGAATTGTCTTTTTTTTACTTTCTCACATGGAAATTTTATTATTAAGAGCATGGCATTTCAATAATTAATAACATATCATGTTTATTATGAAGAGGATGACAGTTTTATTACTAAGAGCATGGCATTTTATTATTAATAACATGATTTTTTCATTAAGAGGATTGCAGTTTTATTATTTGACAGCCCTAGTAGTATGGAGCAGTACAAGAATAGTAGTGGTTGAATAATAAGCCGGGAGGGCAGTCGGAGTGACCCCGCCACCCGCTCCGCGCCACCCACTCGATCAGCAATGAGCATGCATGCATGGTGGTGATGCCTGGTGACCCACCTTCGGCGCGCGCGACCCAACCTTCTCCGATCCGCCTAACAATAGCCGGCGTCCCTTGCATATAAACACCACGGCGAGGCCCTCATAGCCACACCACCACCGCCATCTCCATCTCTCAACCCAACAAGCATCCATCCATCCATCCATCGCCAAGCAGTGCGCCTGCCCGCAGCTAGTAAGCTCCCACCGGACCAACAAAGCCAGCCAGCCAACAATGGCCCGCGCCGCTGTCTTCATCGTCGCCCTCCTCCTGGTCGCCGTCGCGGTGGCGCCATTCGCCGACGCCAAGGGCAAGAAGGCCAAGGCCGAGAAGAAGGCCGAAGCGCCGGCGCCCTCCGCCAGCGCGCCCGCCGACGCGCCCGCCGCTGACTCCCCAGCCTCCGAGCCCTCCGCTGCGGATGCACCGGAGCCCAGCAGCTCCAGCACCTCCGACTGATCGATGACCCATCCATCCGCCCGGACGCCGGACAGAGATCGCTCTAGAACAATTCTTAATCGGAGTGATCGATCCGTCTGGTGATGATGAACCGGAGCTCTCCCTTTCTCTGTTTGTAATAATGCATGCGTGCTGATCCACATATGTCACGATCGCCGCATCCAAGATTTTTCTTTTCTTTTCTTTTTATGACATTTTTCTTTTCAGGGGAATAGTTCGTCCCTGTTTAATTTTGTTGAGATCAAATTTGCTCTTTCTTTTGCCAATGTCTTGTACGTAGTTATACTTGCCTCTCAACATAAGGCTTGTTCTCATCTTCAATTCTAGCCTTGTACAGTGAAGCGATTGTGAACAATAAAGACAAAATTCTCCAGTTCTTTACAATTTGTTTTCAATCCTCATTTCGGGTGTAATTATAATTGCCTTGCCTGGTACACATGGTCTTGTTTTTTCGGCCACGCTCTGAAACTGCTTCCATGCCAAATAGAGATTGCTTCCATCCGCTTAGAATTTGTTGATAATGAAGATTCCTTCCATCGGGTTAGAATTTGTTTGCTCCAGTCAGCCCCAAATTTGCTTCCACGACTACGACAACTGCTTCAACCTAGTTCGATCGTATTTGTGTCTAGGGTACGCAAACAAACATGTGTTTCAAGCGACTTGAAAATTATTTTCGATGTAACATAAAAGAGCTCTCGAAATTATTAAAAATTGTTTTGATTTACATTGCTTTCGAAATATTAGAATTTGCTTCCGAAGCAACGGGCCCGAGATTACTTCCATCTGGTTGAAGTATGTGCTTTGATTGATCGCATAAAGTGCTTCCATGGCAACCAGCGGTCACTTTGATCTAGTTAGAACTTATAATTTGTTTATTTCAATTGTCCGTAATATTGACTCCATTGTAACTAGAGATCACTTTCATTTATTTACAATTTGTTAGTCTCGACAAGTCATATAAATTGCTTCTACGACCATAACAACTAGAATTGATCAGTAAGGTAGGTTATACGCCTCCAGTGCTGTAGGCACAATACGGACAAGACTGATGGCGACACACGGCACAATATGGCAACACCATGGAAATGTGTACAGCGAAGTTCGTAAGCACTCTGCATAAACCAAAGAAGTACATCAAGTGTAATTTGGAAGCTCCATTTACAAAAGCATTAACAAAACGTTTAGGCCGGAAACAAACAGTGTCGCACTACCTCCCGCTGAAGAACTTTATGGACATGACCAACGTCCACGTGCAAACCATGGACCTGCAAATGCGGACACAAATCTTAGAGCGGCGCCAACTACACATTGGGCACGAAGACGGTGAGCGAGTTGCTGGAATTAATCTCCAGTGATAAATAAATGCAAAACAGAAACAAATAAAGAAAACAGAAAAAGAAAAAAAAAAGAAAGGGGAAATCGCTTTGGGACCCAACATAGTGAGTAATAGTCCACGAAACGGGTTAGAATCGGCCAAAATTGCAAGTGTTGGCGATGGACACATAAACGCACGCCGAGGATCGTCAATCGTCGAAATAGCTCTGAGACCCCCAAACGGCGAGTAATAGTCCACGAAACGGCCCAGAATCGGCCAAAACTGTGAGTGTAGATGACCGATACGTAAACACATTTCGGGATACGTTAATCGTGGAAATCACTTCGGGACCCCAAAGCAGTGAGTAATAGTCCACGAAACGGACCAGAATCGACCAAAACTGTGAGTGTTGATGACCGGCACGTAAACACATCCCGGGGTTCGCTAATCGTGGAAATCACTCCGGGACCCCAAAACAATGAGTAATAGTCTACGAAACAGCCCAGAATCGATCAGAACTGTGAGTGTTGATGACTGACACATAAATACACACCGGGGTTCGTTAATCGTGGATATCACTCGGGGACCACAAAACAATGAGTAATAGTCTACGAAACGGGCCCGAATCAGCCAAAACTATGAGTGTTGATGACCAACACGTAAGCGCAACTTGGGATTCAATAACTACGGAAACTAGATGATATCCCGCGGGTTGCCGCGGGATTTTTCGATGAATTTTTGGCAAAAGTCAGGATCCAATTTGAAATAACAAAATCGTACAGTTGACTTGCACATTATTTACAGCTAGCAATCTACATTGATGTAAGGGCAATAAGCCAACACATGCTTTACAGTGGAGGTTTGCAAAAAATGCGCAGATTATAGCAGATATCAACTGTGCTATCAGCAGTTAAATGTTTTAGAATAGTTTCCTTGTTGACTTGACTATACTTTCTCCGTTCAAATTTAAAATTTTCAAAAAAACCGATTTTTTTGATCGGTACATGATTTTCTCGTGGGGTAGCTGTAAACGCGGATATCGGGCGGTATACGAATTTTCCGCCCGGTACCCAAAACCATGGCTATAATAACTGGTGTTGCATTATCTTGTGAGATCTTTTGCCTAAGTATAGTTGGACTATTAGTGTTCATTATAAAACGTTGATGTATTTATTGAAACAGAAGCTCAAGGGAAGCAAGGCACAAACGATAATTGGGTCAAGTGCATGGTAGTAATCTAAAAACAAAGAAGCAACATGGTTAATGAAGATTGGAAACTGGAGGAATTAGGGAGAACCTTGTACAGAGAGGGGACTGAAACAGGTTGCAGGCATCTACGAGGGCGTAGATATGACCATCCTCGGATGTTTCCTACCTCTGTCTAATGATTGCAAGAGCAGCCTGTAGAAAAATATGGTATGCCTATAATTCCAATTCAACACCACACAATATGTTTAGTTTAGGAACATGTTTTGAACAACAACTTAGTAATAACTTGTTGAATGACTAAAAATAATGTATTGACCAAAATAAAGAGGTGCTAAAGCATCTTTCTCTTGTTATTACCAGTTTACTTGTCGGATGACTAAAAATAATGTATTGACCAAAATAAAGAGATGCTAAAGCATCTTTCTCTTGTTATTACCAGTTTACCTAACATTTAAGACAATGATTTCTCCTATATCTATTTTACTAAATTTGTACCCATATTCAGTTTACAGGAAAAGCTTTATAGCCATATCATTGCCCTCTGTTCCCCCATATTTAGATGCAATAAGAGCTAGCCAGATCGTTGCTACCTTCAGCCTCTCAGACACAGTTCTACAAACCAATCAAGAATAGAATTGTTAGTTTTCTAGATTTATAAGAACCGAACCAGTAGGCACGGTGAAGAGGCTACAGGGACATCCATGTACGAAGGGGAACGTGACGTAAGTACATAAGTGGAGATTGCAACGGTGGCGAAGAGGAGGTTACTGAACCATTTTCGTAGGCCGACGGAGTCGGCGAGTGCGGTGCTGGCCAAAAACGACGCCGGCATCCCCACAAGGCCACGAACCCCACCACCTGCTTCGCGTCACGCCGGTTCAGTTTTTTACCTAGATGCACAGATGCCATGATAAGAGCCTAGATCCAGCCGATGACAGATGCCGCGATAGGGTGGGTGAGGCATGTGAAGTGGCATACCTGGTGGACTTGGTGATCTGATGGTGAACGTGAGGACAACGGCGTGGAGCGGGTAGTTGCCAAACACGACCGGGTAGGAGAAGAGGGCGCCGTCGCAGGCGCTGGCTGCGTGACGGAGGTAGCATCTCCCACCGATAGGCGTCTGGTTCCAGAAGTGCACCAACATACTAGTAGAAAAGGGGGCAATGGTCCAGGCCGGGTCAGCCCATTAGTCCCGGTTCAATCCAGAACCGGGACCAATGGGGGCATTGGACCCGGTTCGTGAGCCCCGGGGACCGGCCGGGCCACGTGGGCCATTGGTCCCGGTTCGTCTGGACCTTTTGATCCCGGTTGGTGGGACGAACCAGGACCAATGTGCCTTGCTCCTGGCCCACCATCATTTGTCCCGGTTGGTGGCCTGAACCAGGACCAAAGGCCTCCCTTTAGTCCCGGTTCAAGCCACGAACCGGGACCAATTAATTGCCTATATATACCCCGCAAGCATAGCACTCTCACTGCTCTGTTTTTCGTGGCCGGCGAGGAGAGAGCTTTGTGGTGCTCTAGCTCACCTCCTATGCACACGAGGTGTTCGATGGAATGCCCGAGCCACACTACTTAAGCTTTCTCCTCTCCAAGCTCGACCTCCAAGCTCCATTATCCTCAATATTTGTCTAGGTTTAGCGGTCCGTCACGTCCCGTCCCCGTCTTCACCGCCGTCGATCGCCCACGCCGATCTCGTTGCCGGCACCACCGTGGTGAGCCTCTTGTTCTTATCTTCTTTCTGAAAGGAAAAAAATTCTTACTTGTATGTTTATATAGATACTTGTATAATTTTCTTACTTTTATTATTGCATCTTATATAGTGCGATGGTTTTGGTATCCGCCCCCGTCGGCCCTCGTCCTGTCTGTTATTCGGATGTGGTATATATTATCTTTTCATAACTATTGGTTCATCTATTGTTTATGACAATTATGCCGACCAACGTGACATAGATTTTATTTATCTAGGAGGTTGTTGAACCGGAAATTCCAACCGACCCTATTGTCGATAGGTTAAATTTAGTTGAAGAAGAAAACAATTTCTTGAAGGAAAAAATTAGAAAAATTGAGGAGGAGAAGATGATATTGGAGTTGCATGTTGCAGATGTCGTGGATGATCACAAGATCAAGATGGATGCAATGCGCTAGAAGATTAGAAAGATTAGAAAATATGCCATTCATACCGAGGCTTGGTATCATTATACCGTTGGATCAGTTGTTACATTGGTTGCGATTATGATCGCATTTGTTTTCGCATTGAAATGTTTTACATAGTTTCAATGTATGGTTAAGCCCGTGCTGACTAGTTAATTGATGCTTCCATTGTTTTGGTATATGTACACATATTAATTACTCTGGTCTTTCTTCCTTATAATTTCTAGCCCTCCAGATCGAGCACAACTTCGGTAGCGAGACGAGGCCCAAAGAAAAAAGTTGAGCTCGGATGAAAAGTTTGAGATCATAGAAATCATGCCCGACGGCGAACCGATTGAACCCATCCGGACAAGGAAGGCATTTTTTGCTCAGTGCGGGGTTCTTGTTAGGGACAAGATCCCGATCAGCATCCAGCAATGGTATAAGCCTAAGGACGAAGACCCTGAGGTGTCTTATGTCAATGATATGCAGAAAGAAGATCTTTGGACTCAGCTGAAGGCAAATTTCACCCTACCGCCAGAGGAGGATCCGGAGAAGCCAGTTAAAGAGAAATTAATCAAGTCTTGTGCTCTTAAGAAGATGGCAATCCTAATGAGGAGGTGGAGGAAAGAGCTGAACCCGTTTGTCAAAAAAAAAGACACCAGAATTCATCGGCAAATATGAGAAGATCAAAGATCATTGGCCCGCATTTGTGGCCCACAAGACATCAGAAAATAGTAAGAAGATGTCGGCGACAAACAAGAAAAATGTTGCAAAGAAGAAGCTTCACCATCGCACGGGGTCAGGTGGCTACCTCAAAGCCCGGCCTAAGTGGTCCAAGGCTGAGCATGATCTGCTTGAAAAAGGGATCGAACTAGAGACCATGTACTGGCCAGACCGTTGCCGGACTTGGTTCTTCGGGGCTGGCGGAACCTTGGACCCTATAACAGGGAAGTGCCATTGGACGGACGAGCAACTGCAAATACCAGTTAAGAACCTTCGACACTATATCGATGCAGCGCAGCGAGGGACGTTCATTCCAAACAGGGAGAAGGACGACCTCACAATGGCCCTTGGGAATCCTGAGCACCCTGGACGGACAGGAGGCATGCCAGGCTCCATTCTGTGGAAGGTTGGTTTTCCGGATGCAGGGGGGTACAAAACCCACGAGAGGAGGAAGAAACTGGAGCAGGGCCAACTGCAGGCGCTGCACGAAAGGGTAATGGGGCTAGAGGAATGAGAAGAGGAATGAGAAGCAGCAGATCGCAGCAAATGACCTGCCGAAGCTTCCCCTGAAGCTACCCCGCCATCTCAGCGGAGAAGCAGCGTGGCTTCCACCGAGCTGCTTCAACCGGAGCATGTCTTGACGGCTCCTGCCAGCTATCCCGTGGATGATATCACGGAGTCTCAAAATTTCCACATAATGGCGCGATGGATGAATTTGAAGGTCAAGGCGGCTGTTGGCTCTGTTTATCCTAGTGGACCCGGCACAACTTATCACTGCCAGCCGATTCCAGAAGGATATGCTAAGGTGATGGTGGATGAAATAACGGAGGGATTTGAGGACCTCCCGCTTGACCACCCTACCGGTGAAGGGGAGACTAGGCTGGGTTCTGCTCTGAAGACTCCATGCCTATGGCGGAAGGAGCTCATCAACCTTCCGAACTGGACGCCTCCGCCTCCTCCTCCTCCTCCGGCAAGTCAGGGCACTCCGCCTCCTCCACCGCCTCCTCCTCCGGCGAGTGACGATCAGGGCACGTGTGGTGGCACTCCGCCTCCTTCTTCGGCGCGTGGCGGCACTCCGCCTCCTTCTCCGCCTGCGCCAGTGCTCCCGAGCAGCCAGCAGCCTCCTCCTTCTCCGGCGCGTGGCGGCACTCAGCCTCCTTCTCCGGCGCATGGCGGCACTCCGCCTCCTTCTCCGCCTTGCCAGCAAGGGCGGAAGAGATCCGCCACCGCCCCGGCTGCTCCGGCGCGTCGTACTCCTTCTCCTCCGCCTCGTAAGCAAGCACGAAAGAAGACAAACGCCGCAGCCGCTCCGTCTGCTCCAGCGTCTAGCAGCACAACCAGAGGCGGGAGGCAATACAAATACGGTCCACCTCTCAAGCCTATAGAGAAGTTACCGTACGAGGGGACCGAGGAGGAAAACGATACGATTGTGCGGACCCACGTGAAGGAGTTCTTTGAAGGGGTGAAAGCAAAGAGACATCCACCTCCGGAGGAGAAGGTAGATCCGATGAAAGCAAAGCGCACTATCGATGCCCTGAGGAAACCACCAAAGTCTCCGCCGAGAACCAACTATGAGCGCATTACTGAACAGAAATATCTCCAAGCCCAGCGGTCGGGAACTACTGTCAGTGATAAAAGGTTAAAAGAACGAGCAAAGGGGAAAGAATTGCCCAGCTCGGCAAACAAGCACAACAATCGTGCCCCCCGCTCAATGTGTCTAATGCTCCGGGGACGGTGGCTGGTTATGGCAATCTTGAAGATTACCTGCCTGACGATGCACTTCCTGATTTCATGGAGGTGGACGAACACAGATACGAGTACGGGAAGCCTCTCATCAAAGATGAAAAATCTCTGACAACAATGATGCGAAGATTCCATAGTTGGTACATGAAAACCTGCAGAGAGTCCGAGGGGACGAATATTTTGTATCTGAACATTAAAGAGGAGCACGACCTCGTTTCAAATGATCTGTTGTGTGTTCCATTTAATGAGTTCTTCGCTTTCTTCAATCAAAAGGCCCTCGATAAATTAATGGTCTTTTGCTACTGCCTGTAAGTACTATTTCTGTCATTAAGTCTCTATATATAGCTGGCTCTTTCATTGCATGTATTTATAATTAATTATCCTCAATATATTATGCAGATTGAAGATCGTTGAGTGCAAAAAACAAGAAATTTATGATATTGGGTTCATTAACACAAATATCATAGATGTATTTCTGGTTGAAAAGGGCGTCAAAGAGGCCGAGGACAACTTGCTACAATTGTTGATCAAAAATCAAAACAAAGATACCATACTCTTTCCTTACAACAGCAAGTGAGTGTTACTGTCGTGTGCATATTCGGTTTCCCTTATTACTCGAGCGAGGTTATAGTAATGTAATTGATGAGTTATGCATGTGTGCGCATGTACCACTATATTCTTCTGGAGATTAAGCTTGAGCGTGGACTAGTAACCGTCTTAGACTCGAGACGGAAAGATCCCAAAACCTATGCGGACATGACTGAAATGCTCAGCAAGTATGTTCAATCGATCATTATCGCACCATATCGGCAAATTTTTGTTCATTTCCTAATATCTCAAGTAATAATAATTATTTTCTTTGTCTTGCAGGGTTTGGAAACAGTTCACCGCAGAAGCTCCGGGACTGCCGAAGGAGCTGCGATATACATACTCGAAAGTAAGTACTACTGGCTAGCTAGTTGCGCGCATCTCCCGTTGATTCTATAGCTATACTTTCATCAATGCCATTTATAATGCTTCATTATCAGTTTGATTGACCTCTATTTCTCGTAAAGTGCTTGTGGCAGGAGGAAGGGAATGATTTCTGTGGATACTACGTGTGCGAGTTCATCCACACCGCGACTTTGAAAAACAAGCGGGGCTACTCTAAAAGACAATATGAAGTGCGTAAGCAATAATATTCACAATATCATTTTATTACACCATCATTTCTATTGAGTTTCATTCATATATATGTATTAATTAACCCCCTTCTTCAAATTAGACGTGGCACATGCGGAATGAACTCCTAGAAGCAGATCGCGTGAAAGCAATTCAAGAGGAATTGGCGGGATTCTTTCTTGACCACGTCATCAGTAAAGCCGAAGAATACCATGTGGAAATTGATTTCAAATGCTAGGGGTTTGTAATTAAGAGATCTTATACATATTGTACATGTATGTAGCCAGTAGCGTCGGATACATGATACGAAAACTTGTTGTTCCACCAATCTCTCGGAGAAGGAGAGGTCGATCGATCAATTCTCTCGGTATGCATGACGAACTTCTGTACTGAATGGTTCTCTCGATCACTTATGTATATATAGTACGTAGCGTCGACCAAGCACGGACATAAGAGAGGACACTTCTCTCTATTAATTAGCTAGCTAACACAATATATGAAACACCTAAATTAACCCCCCAAAACCCCCAACCCCCATCCTTTCAAAAAAAAACAAAAACCCTAGCCACTGGAATGCTGACGCGTGGATGCCTTTTGGTCCCGGTTGGAGCCACCAACCGGGACCAAAGGCCCCCTGACTGGGCTCGGCGCACAGGGCCACGTGGAGGCACATTGGTCCCGGTTCGTGTTTGAACCGGGACTAATGGGTGGAGGTATTAGTAACGACCCATTAGTCCCGGTTCATGAACCGGGACTAAAGGCCCTTACGAACCGGGACTGTTAGGTGTTTTTCTACTAGTGACAGGTGATGGGCGTTGAGTATTAGGGCTTCAAATTCGCTAGTATCCGGCTAATCTTCAGGGGCTAAACCTGAATACGTGATGAATCCTCTCAGGCCGAAGCGGTACTTGTGGGGAGAACAACTCCATCTACTCCTCCATTTATTCTATGTAGAAGATGGAGAGATTGATGGAAAATCAATTGGTGGGGAGTTAATAAGGAAGATAATGAATGTGTGTATCAGTTATTAGGCTTGGAAGCCAGCGTGAAAAACGCAGCTGCCAACAACATTTTCCTGACTCAGTCGTACGCGCGCAGAAAGAGAAGCCTGTTGAATGGCCATCCTGCAAAAGAACGAAACGGTATCTTCACCTTAGCGGTGGTAGCTCTTAGTAATTTTCTTAACTTTTTATCAAATGGCTACAGACTCCTCATCTTTAATGAATCAATGGCTATAAAAAATTGAAGTCACATGGCTTCACGAGAAGGCAGGAAAATCACCTAGTGGTGTGCCCCTATTTATATATAGAAGATTGCTTCGGAACCGCAAAATGTAAGTAATATTCCACGAAACGGGTCAGAATTGACCAAAACCGTGAGTGTTGACGACGGACACGTAAATGCACCCCGAAGATTGTCAATCATAAAAATTTCTCTGGCACCCCCAAACGATGAGTAATAGTGCTCGAAACGGACCAGAATCGGCCAAAAACTATTAGTGTTGATTACTGACACGTAAACGCACCCCGGGGTTCATTAATCGTGGAAATCGCTCCGGGACCCCAAAACGGTGAGTAATAGTCCATGAGACGGATCAGAATCGACAAAAATCGCGAGTGTTGATGACCGACATGTAAACGCACCTCGGTGTTCATTAATCGTGAAAATCACTCCGGGACCCCAAAACAGTGAGGAATAGTCCACGAAACAGCCTAGAATCGGCCAAAACTATGAGTGTTGACAACTGACACGTCAACACAACTTGGGGTTCAACAACTATGGAAATCACTTCGGGACCCCAAAACGGTCAGTAATAGTCCACAAAACGGGCCAGAATTGGCCAAAACCACGAGTGTCGACGACGTACACGTAAACGCACCCCGTGGATCGTTAATCGTGGAAATCTCTTTGGCACCCCAAAACGATGAGTAATAGTGCTCGAAACAGATCAGAATTGGGCAAAACTGTGAGTGTTGATGACCGACACATAAATCCACCTTGGGGATCATTAATCGTGGAATTCGCTACGGGAACCCAAAATAACAAGTAATAGTCTATGAAATGGGGCATCATCGGTCAAAATTGCGATTCTTGATGACCGACACGGAAGCGCACCTTGGGGTTCGACAACCATGGAAATCGATTTGGGACCCCAAAACGGTGAGTAATAGTCTATGAGACGGATCGGAATCAACATAAGCCGCGAGTGTTGATGACCGACATGTAAAAGCACCCCGGGGTTCGTTAATTGTGAAAATTACTCTGGGACCCCAAAACAGAGAGTAATAGTCCACACAACGGCTCAGAATCGGCCAAAACTGCGAGTGTTGATGACCGACACGTAAACGCACCCCGGGGTCCGTTAATCATTGATATCGCTCCGGGACCCCAAAACAGTGAGTAACCACAAAACGGGCCCCAGTCGGCCAAAACTATGAGTGTTGACGACCGACACGTCAGCGCAACTTGGGGTTCAACAACTATGGAAATCGCTCCGGGACCCCAAAATGGCCAGTAATAGTCCACAAAACGGGTCAGAATTGGCCAAAACCACGAGTGTTGACGACGGGCACGTAAATGCACCCGGGGATCGTCAATCATGGAAATCGCCCTGGCACCCTAAAATGAAGAGTAATAGTGCTCGAAACGGACTAGAATCGGCCAAAACTGTGAGTGTTGATGACCGACACGTAAACGCACCCCGGGGTTCATTAATCATGGAAATTGCTCTAGGACCCCAAAACAATGAGTAATAGTCCATGAAATGGGGCAGAATCAGCCAATACTGCGATTGTTGATGACCAACATGTAAGTGCACCTTGGGCTTCAACAACCATGGAAATCGCTTTGGGACCCCAAAACGGCGAGTAATAGTCCACGAGACGGGTCAGAATCGACAAAAATCGCGAGTGTTGATGACCGACACGTAATCGCACCCCGGTGTTCGTTAATCGTGAAAATCACTCCCGGACCCCAAAATAGTGAGTAAGAGTCCACGAAACGGCCCAGAATAGGCCAAAACTGTGAGTGTAGATAACCGACACGTAAACGCACCTCGGCGTTAATTAATCGTGGAAATCACTTTAGGACCCCAAAACAGTGAGTAATAGTCCACTAAACGGGCCAGAATCGGTCAAGACTGTGAGTGTTGAATACCAACACGTAAACACATCCCGGGGTTCGTTAATCGTGGAAATCACTCCGGGACCCCAAAACATCAGTAGAAGTCCACAAAACTGTGAGTGTTGATGACCGACACGTAAATGCACCCCGTGGTTTGTTAATCGTGGATATCACTTCGGGACCCCAAAAGAGTGAGTAACCACGCAACGGGCCCGAATCGGCCAAAACTGTGAGTGTTGACGACCGACATGTCAGCACAACTTGGGGTTCAACAACTATAGAAATCGCTTCGGAAACCCAAAACTGTCAGAATTGGCCAAAACCGTGAGTGTTGACGACAGACACGTAAACGCACCCGGGGATCGTCAATCGTGGAAATTGCTTGGGCACCCCAAAACGATGAGTAATAGTGCTCGAAACGGACCAGAATCGGCCAAAAGTGTGAGTGTTGATGACCGACACGTAAATGCACCCTGGGGTTCGTTAATCATGGAAATCGCTACGGGAACCAAAAATAACGAGTAATAGTCCATGAAACGGTGCAGCATCGGGCAAAATTGTGATTGTTGATGACTGACACGGAAGCGCACCTTGGGGTTCAACAACGATGGAAATCGCTTTGGGACCCCAAAACGGTGAGTAATAGTCCACGAGACGGGTCAGAATCGACATAAGCCACGAGTGTTGATGACCGACACATAAACGCATTCTGGTGTTCGTTAATCGTGGAAATCACTCCGGGACCCCAAAACAGAGAGTAATAGTCCATGAAATGACCCAGAATCGGCCAAAACTGTGAGTGTTGATGACCGACATGTAAATGCACCCCAGGGTTCGGTAATCAAGGATATCAATTCGGGACTCCAAAACAGTGAATACTAGTCCATGAAACGGGCCTGAATCGGCCAAAACTGTGAGTGTTGATGACCGACACGTAAGCGCAACCTGGGGTTCAACAACTATGGAAATCGCTTCGGGACCCCAAAACCGCAAGTAATAGTTCGCGAAATGGGTCAGAATTGGCCAAAACCGTGGGTGTTGACGACGGACACGTAAACGCACCTCGGGGATCGTCAATCATGGAAATCACTCTGGCACCCCAAAACAATGAGTAATAGTGCTCGAAACAGACCAGAATTGGCCAAAACTATGAGTGTTGATTATCGACACGTAAACGCACCCCGGGGTTCATTAATCATGGAAATCGCTCCGGGACCCCAAAATTATGAGTAATAGTCCATGAAACGGGGTAGAATCGACCAATAATGCGATTGTTGATGACCGACACGTAAGCGCACCTTTGGTTTCAACAACCATGGAAATCGCTTTGGGACCCCAAAACGGTGAGTAATAGTACACGAGACGACCAGAATCGGCAAAAACCGCGAGCGTTGATGACTGACACGTAAAAGCACCCCGGGGTTCCTTAATCGTGAAAATCACCCCGGGACGCCAAAACAGTGAGTAATAGTCCACGAAACGGCCCCGAATCGGCCAAAACCGTGAGCAAAGATGACCAACACGTAAACACACCCCGGGGTTCATTAATCGTGAAAATCACTTCGACACCCCAAAACAGTGAGTAATAGTCCACGAAACGGGACAGAATTGGCCAAAACTATGAGTGTTGATGACCGACACGTAAACACATCCCGGGGTTCGTTAATCATGGAAATCACTCCGGGACCCCAAAACAGTGAATAATCATCAACGGAACGTCCCTGAATTGGGCCAAACTATGAGTGTTGATGACCAACACATAAATGCACCTCGGGGTTCGTTAATCGTGGATATCACTCCAGGACCCAAAATAGCGAGTGTTGATGACCGACACGTAAGTGTAACTTGGCGTTCAACAACTATGGAAATCGCTTCGGGACCCCAAAACGGTTAGTAATAGTCCACGAAACGGGTCAGAATTGGCCAAAATCGTGAGTGTTGATGAGCGACACGTAAACGCACCTCAGGGATCGTCAATCGTGGAAATCGCTCGGGCACCCCAAAGCGATGAGTAATAGTGATCGAAACGGACCAGAATCGGCCAAAACTGTGAGTGTTGATGACCGACCCCTAAATGCACCCCGGGGTTCATTAATCGTGGAAATCCCTCCGGGACCCCAAAACTGAAGGGGAACGTAGTAATTTCAAAAAAATTCCTACGTACACGCAAGATCATGGTGACGGCATAGCAACGAGAGGGGAGAGTGTTGTCCACGTACCCTCATAGACCGTAAGCGGAAGCGTTAGCACAATGCAGTTGATGTAGTCGTACGTCTTCACGATCCGACCGATCCAAGCACCGAATGTATGGCACCTCTGAGTTCAGCACATGTTTAGCTCGATGACGATCCCCGGGCTCCGATCCAGCAAAGCTTCTGGGATGAGTTCCATCAGCACGACGGCGTGGTGACTATGATGATGCTCTACCGGCGCAGGGCTTCGCCTAAACTCCGCGATGATATGACCGAGGTGGAATATGGTGGAAGGGGG
Source organism: Triticum aestivum (assembly GCF_018294505.1). Classification (NCBI taxonomy): domain Eukaryota; kingdom Viridiplantae; phylum Streptophyta; class Magnoliopsida; order Poales; family Poaceae; genus Triticum; species Triticum aestivum. Next base: position 672,981,522 of record NC_057804.1, read on the forward strand.
CACCGCACACGGCTAAGGAACGATCCGTAGATCAACTTGTGTGTCTATGGGGTGCCCCCGCCCCCGTATATAAAGGAGCCAGGGGGGAGGAGGTGGCCGGCCAAGGAGGGCGCGCCAAGGGGGGAGTCCTACTCCCACCAGGAGTAGGACTCCCTTCTTTCCTAGTTGGAATAGGAGAAGGGGGGAAAGAGGAGGAAGAGGGGAAGGAAAGGGGGGGCGCCGCCCCCCTTCCCTTGTCCTATTCAGACTAGGAAGGGGAGGGGCGCGCGGCCCCTCCTGCCTCCTTCCCTCTTCTCCCTCGAGGCCCATGTAGGCCCAATAACCCCCCCCGTTCCGGTAACCTCCCGGTACTCCAGTAAAATGCCGATTTCACCCGGAATGATTCCGATGTCCAAATATTTGCTTCCAATATATCGATCTTTATGTCTCGACCATTTCGAGACTCCTCGTTACGTCCGTGATCACATCCGGGACTCCGAACAAACTTCGGTACATCAAAACTTATAAACTCATAATAAAACTGTCATCGTAACGTTAAGCGTGCGGACCCTACGGGTTCGAGAACTATGTAGACATGACCTATAACTATTCTCGGTCAATAACCAATAGCGGAACCTGGATGCCCGTATTGGTTCCTACATATTCTACAAAGATCTTTATCGGTCAGACCGCATAACAACATACGTTATTCCCTTTGTCATCGGTATGTTACTTGCCCGAGATTTGATCGTCGGTATCCAATACCTAGTTCAATCTCGTTACCGGCAAGTCTCTTTACTCGTTCCGTAATGCATCATGCCGTAACCAACTCATTTGGTCACATTGCTTGCAAGGCTTATAATGATGTGCATTACCGAGAGGGCCCAAAGATACCTCTCCGCCAATCGGAGTGACAAAACCTAATCTCAAAATATGCCAACTCAACATGTACCTTTGGAGACACCTGTAGTACTCCTTTATAATCACCCAGTTACGTTGTGACGTTTGGTAGTACCCAAAGTGTTCCTCCGGTAAACGGGAGTTGCATAATTCTCATAGTTACAAGAACATGTATAAGTCATGAAGAAAGCAATAGCAATATACTAAACGATCAAGTGCTAGGCTAATGGAATGGGTCAAGTCAATCACATCATTCTCCTAATAATGTGATCCCGTTAATCAAATGATAACTCTTTTGTCCATGGCTAGGAAACTTAACCATCTTTGATTCAATGAGCTAGTCAAGAAGAGGCATACTAGTGACACTATGTTTGTCTATGTATTCACACATGTATTATGTTTCCGGTTAATACAATTCTAGCATGAATAATAAACATTTATCATGATATAAGGAAATAAATAACAACTTTATTATTGCCTCTAGGGCATATTTCCTTCAGTCTCCCACTTGCACTAGAGTCAATAATCTAGTTCACATCGCCATGTGATTTAACACTAATATTCACATCTGTATGTGATTAATACCCATAGTTTACATCGTCATGTGATCAACACCCAAAGGGTTATCTAGAGTCAATAATCTAGTTCACATTGCTATGTGATTAACACCCAAAAGAGTACTAAGGTATGATCATGTTTTTCTCGTGAGAGAAGCTTAGTCAACGGGTCTGTCATATTCAGAGCCGTATGTATTTTGCAAATATTCTATGTCCACAATGCTCTGCACGGAGCTACTCTAGCTAATTGCTCCCACTTTCAATATGTATCCAGATTGAAAATTAGAGTCATCTGGATTGGTGTAAAAGCTTGCATCGTTGTAACTTCTACGACGGGCTCTTTTATCACCTCCATAATCGAGAAACATCTCCTTAGTCCTCACTAAGGATATTCTTGACCCATGTCCAGTGATCTACTTATTAGATCAAAATTGTATTCCTTTGCCAAACACAGAGCAAGGTATACAATAGGTCTGGTTCACAGCATAGCATACTTTATAGAACCTATGAATGAGGCATAGGGAATGCCTTTTCATTCTCTTTCTATTTTCTGCAATGGTCGGGTCTTGAGTCTTACTCAACTTCACACCTTGTAACACAGGCAAGAACTCCTTCTTTGACTGTTCCATTTTGAACTATTTCAAAAATTTATCAAGGTATGTACTCATTGAAAAATCTTATCAAGTGTCTTGATCTATCTATATAGATCTTGATGCTCAATGTGTAAGCAGCTTCACCGAGGTCTTGCTTTGAAAAACTCTTATTCAAGTATCCTTTCATGCTATCCAGAATTTCCATATCATTGTCAATTAACAATATGTCATCCACATATAATATTAGAAATGCTACAGAGCTCCCACTCACTTTGTTGTAGATACAGACTTCTTCAAAAGTCTGTATAAAACCATATGCTTTGATCAACTCATCAAAGCGTATATTCCAACTCTGAGATGCTTGCACCAGTCCATTGATGGATCGTTGGAGCTTGCACATTTTTTTAGTACCTTTAGGATTAACAAAACCTTCTGGTTGCATCATATACAACTCTTCTTTAGTAAATCTATTAAAGAATGTAGTTTTGACATCCATTTGCCAGATTTCATAACATGTGACAATTGCTAACATGATTCGGACAAACTTAAGCATCGCTACAGTTGAGAAAATCTCATTGTAGTCAACACCTTGAACTTGTCAAAAACCTTTTTGTGACAAGTCGAGGTTTGTAGATTGGAACTGATTTCAGTGATGAACTACTTTCCAATAATGGAGAAGGTACAATTACCTCATCAAGTTCTACTTTCCTCCCACTCACTTCTTTCGAGAGAAACTTCTTCTCTAGAAAGGATCCATTTTGAGCAACGAATATCCTGCCTTCGGATCTGTGATAGAAGGTGTACCCAACAATTTCCTTTGGGTATTCTATGAAGACGCACTTCTCCGATTTGGGTTCGAGCTTATCAAGTTGAAACCTTTTTCATATAAGCATCGCAACTCCAAACTTTAAGAAACAATAGCTCAGGTTTACTGCTAAACCATAGTTCATACGGTGTCGTCTCAACGGATTTAGATGGTGCCCTATTAAACGTGAATGCAGTTGTCTCTAATGCATCACCCCAAAACGATAATGGTAAATCAATAAGAGACATAATAGATCACACCATATCCAATAAAGTGCGGTTACGATGTTCGGACACACCATAACGTTGTGGTGTTCCAGGTGGCGTGAGCTGTGAAACTATTCCACATTGTTTTAATTGAAGACCAAACTCATAACTCAAATATTCATCTCCGTGATCAGATCGCAGAAACTTTATTTTCTTCTTACGATGATTTTTCCACTTCACTCTGAAATTCTTTGAACCTTTCAATTATTTCAGACTTATGTTTCATCAAGTAGATATACCCATATCTGCTCAAATCATCTTCTGATTGTCATAAAATAACGATACTTGCCACGAGCATCAACACTCATTGGATCACATACATCGGTATGTATTATTTCCAACAAGTCAGTAGCTCGTTCCATTGTTCCGAAGAACGGAGTTTTAGTCATGTTGCCCAAAAGGCACGGTTCGCAAGCATCAAATGATTCATAACCAAGTGATTCCGAAAATCCATCTTTATGGAGTTTCTTCATGCGCTTTACACCGATATGACCCAAACGGCAGTGCCACAAATAAGTTGCACTATCATTATTAACTTTGCATCTTTTGGCATGAACATTATGATTATGTGTATCACTACGATCGAGATACAACAAACTATTTTCATTGGGTGTATGACCATCGAAAGCTTTATTCATGTAAACAGAATAACAATTATTCTTTGACTTTAAATGAATAACCGTATTGCAATAAATATGATCAAATCATATTCATGCTCAATGCAAATGCCAAATAATATTTATTTAGGTTTAACACTAATCCCGAAAGTATAGGGAGTGTGCGATGATGACCATATCAATCTTGGAACCACTTCCAACACACATCATCACTTCATCCTCAACTAGTTTCTATTTATTCTGTAACTAATGTTTCGAGTTACTAATCTTAGCAACCGAACAAGTATCAAATAGTCAGGGGTTACTATAAACACTAGTAAGGTACACATCAATAACATGTATATCAAATATACCCTTGTTCACTTTGCCATCCTTCTTATCCACCAAATATTCAGGGCATTTCCGCTTCTAGTGACCATTTCCTTTGCAGTATAATCACTCAGTTTCAGGCTTTGGTCCAGCTTTGGGCTTCTTCGCGGGAGTGACAACTTGCTTGCCATTCTGCTTGAAGTTCCCTTTCTTTCCCTTTGCCCTTTTCTTGAAACTAGTGGTCTTGTCAATCATCAACACTTGATGCTCTTTCTTGATTTCTACCTTCGTTGATTTCAACATCACGAAGAGCTTGGGAATCACTTTCGTCATCCCTTGCATATTATAGTTCATCACGAAGTTCTACTAACTTGGTGATGGTGACTAGAGAATTCTGTCAATCACTACTTTATCTGGAAGATTAACTCCCACTTGATTCAAGCGATTGTAGTACCCAGACAATCTGAGCACATGCTCACTAGTTGAGCGATTCTCCTCCATCTTTTAGCTATAGAACTTGTTGGAGGCTTCATATCTCTCAACTCGGGTATTTGCTTGAAATATTAACTTCAATTCCTGGAACATCTCATATGGTCCATGACGTTCAAAAAATCTTTGAAGTCCCGATTCTAAGCCGTTAAGCATGGTGCACTAAACTATCAAGTAGCCATCATATTGAGCTAGCCAAACGTTCATAACGTCTGCGTCTGCTCCTGCAATAGGTTTGTCACCTAGCGGTGCATTAAGGACATAATTCTTCTGTGCAGCAATGAGGATAAACCTCAGATCACAGATCCAATCCGCATCATTGCTACTAACATCTTTCAACACAATTTTCTCTAGCAACAAAATGAAAATAAACATATGAAAGCAACAACGCAAGCTATTGATCTACAACATAATTTGCAAAATACTACCAGGACTAAGTTCATGACAAATTTAAGTTCAATTAATCATATTACTTAAGAACTCCCACTTAGACAGACATCTCTCTAGTCATCTAAGTGATCACGTGATCCAAATCAACTAAACCATGTCCGATCATCACGTGAGATGGAGTAGTTTCAATGGTGAACATCACTATGTTGATCATATCTACTATATGATTCACGTTCGACCTTTCGGTCTCCGTGTTCCGAGGCCATATCTGTATATGCTAGGCTCGTCAAGTATGACATGAGTATTCCGTGTGTGCAACTATTTTGCACCCGTTATATTTGAACGTAGAGCCTATCACACCCGATCATCACGTGGTGTCTCAGCACGAAGAACTTTCGCAACGGTGCATACTCAGGGAGAACACTTCTTGATTATTAGTGAGAGATCATATTAAAATGCTACCGTCGATCAAAGCAAGATAAGATGCATAAAGGATAAACATCACATGCAATCAATATAAGTGATATGATATGGCCATCATCATCTTGTGCTTGTGATCTCCATCTTCGAAGCACCGTCGTGATCACCATCGTCACCGGCACGACACCTTGATCTCCATCGTAGCATCGTTGTCGTTACGCCATCTATTGCTTCTACGACTATCGCTACCGCTTAGAGATAAAGTAAAGCAATTACAGGGCGTTTGCATTTCATAAAATAAAGCGACAACCATATGGCTCCTGCTAGTTGCCGATAACTACGGTTACAAAACATGATCATCTCATACAATAAAATATAGCATCACGTCTTGACCATATCACATCACAACATGCCCTGCAAAAACAAGTTAGACGTCCTCTACTTTGTTGTTGGAAATTTTACGTGGCTGCTACGGGATTTAGCAAGAACCGTTCTTACCTACGCATAAAAACCACAACGATAGTTCGTCAAGTTGGTGTTGTTTTAACCTTCGCAAGGACCGGGTGTAGCCACACTCGATTCAGCTAAAGTGAGAGAGACAGACACCCACCAGCCACCTTTAAGCACGAGTGCTCGCAACGGTGAAACCAGTCTCGCGTAAGCGTACGCGTAATGTCGGTCCGGGCCGCTTCATCTCACAATACCGCCGAACCAAAGTATGACATGATGGTAAGCAGTATGACTTTTATCGCCCACAACTCACTTGTGTTCTACTCGTGCATATAACATCAACGCATAAAACCTAGGCTCGGATGCCACTGAAGGGGAACGTAGTAATTTCAAAAAATTTCCTACGTACACGCAAGATCATGGTGATGGCATAGCAACGAGAGGGGAGAGTGTTCTCCACGTACCCTCGTAGACCGTAAGCGGAAGCGTTAGCAAAACGCGGTTGATGTAGTCGTACGTCTTTATGATCCGACCGATCCAAGCACCGAACGTACGGCACCTCCGAGTTCAGCACACGTTCAGCTCGATGACGATCCCCGGGCTCTGATCCAGCAAGGCTTCGGGGATGAGTTCCGTCAGCACGACGGCGTGGTGACGATGATGATGCTCTACCGGCGTAGGGCTTCGCCTAAACTCCGCGACGATACGAACGAGGTGGAATATGGTGGAAGGGGGCACCGCACACGGCTAAGGAACGATCCGTAGATCAACTTGTGTGTCTATGGGGTGCCCCCGCCCCCGTATATAAAGGAGCCAGGGGGAGGAGGCGGCCGGCCAAGGAGGGCGCGCCAAGGGGGGAGTCCTACTTCCACCGGGAGTAGGACTCCCTTCTTTCCTAGTTGGAATAGGAGAAGGGGGGAAGAGGAGGAAGAGGGGAAGGAAAGGGGGGGCGCCGCCCCCCTTCCCTTGTCCTATTCGGACTAGGAAGGGGAGGGGCGCGCGGCCCCCTCCTGCCTCCTTCCCTCTTCTCCCTCGAGGCCCACGTAGGCCCAATAACCCCCCGGGGGGTTCCGGTAACCTCCTGGTACTCCGGTAAAATGCCGATTTCACCCGGAATGATTCCGATGTCCAAATATAGGCTTCCCATATACCGATCTTTATGTCTCGACCATTTCGAGACTCCTCGTTACGTCCGTGATCACATCCGGGACTCCGAACAAACTTCGGTACATCAAAACTTATAAACTCATAATAAAACTGTCATCGTAACGTTAAGCGTGCGGACCCTACGGGTTCGAGAACTATGTAGAAATGACCTAGAACTATTCTCGGTCAATAACCAATAGCGGAACCTGGATGCCCATATTGGTTCCTACATATTCTACGAAGATCTTTATCGGTCAGACCGCATAACAACATACGTTATTCCCTTTGTCATCGGTATGTTACTTGCGCGAGATTTGATCGTCGGTATCCAATACCTAGTTCAATCTCATTACCGACAAGTCTCTTTACTCATTCCGTAATGCATCATCCCGTAACCAACTCATTTGGTCACATTGCTTGCAAGGCTTATAATGATGTGCATTACCGAGAGGGCCCAGAGATACCTCTCCGCCAATCGGAGTGACAAAACCTAATCTCGAAATACACCAACTCAACATGTACCTTTGGAGACACCTGTAGTACTCCTTTATAATCACCCAGTTACGTTGTGACATTTGGTAGTACCCAAAGTGTTCCTCCGGTAAACGGGAGTTGCATAATTCTCATAGTTACAAGAACATGTATAAGTCATGAAGAAAGCAATAGCAATATACTAAACGATCAAGTGCTAGGCTAATGGAATGGGTCAAGTCAATCACATCATTCTCCTAATGATGTGATCCCGTTAATCAAATGACAACTCTTTTGTCCATGGCTAGGAAACTTAACCATCTTTGATTGAACGAGCTAGTCAAGAAGAGGCATACTAGTGACACTATGTTTGTCTATGTATTCACACATGTATTATGTTTCCGGTTAATACAATTCTAGCATGAATAATAAACATTTATCATGATATAAGGAAATAAATAACAACTTTATTATTGCCTCTAGGGCATATTTCCTTCAGTCTCCCACTTGCACTAGAGTCAATAATCTAGTTCACATCGCCATGTGATTTAACACTAATATTCACATCTGTATGTGATTAATACCCATAGTTCACATCGTCATGTGATCAACACCCAAAGGGTTAACTAGAGTCAATAATCTAGTTCACATTGCTATGTGATTACCACCCAAAAGAGTACTAAGGTATGATCATGTTTTGCTCGTGAGAGAAGCTTAGTCAACGGGTCTGTCATATTCAGAGCCGTATGTATTTTGCAAATATTCTATGTCCACAATGCTTTGCACGGAGCTACTCTAGCTAATTGCTCCCACTTTCAATATGTATCCAGATTGAAACTTAGAGTCATCTGGATTGGTGTAAAAGCTTGCATCATTGTAACTTTTACGACGGGCTCTTTTATCACCTCCATAATCGAGAAACATCTCCTTAGTCCTCACTAAGGATATTCTTGACCCATGTCCAGTGATCTACTTATTAGATCAAAATTGTATTCCTTTGCCAAACACAGAGCAAGGTATACAATAGGTCTGGTTCACAGCATAGCATACTTTATAGAACCTATGAATGAGGCATAGGGAATGCCTTTTCATTCTCTTTCTATTTTCTACAATGGTCGGGTCTTGAGTCTTACTCAACTTCACACCTTGTAACACAGGCAAGAACTCCTTCTTTGACTATTCCATTTTGAACTATTTCAAAAATTTATCAAGGTATGTACTCATTGAAAAATCTTATCAAGTGTCTTGATCTATCTATATAGATCTTGATGCTCAAGCAGCTTCACCGAGGTCTTGCTTTGAAAAACTCTTATTCAAGTATCCTTTCATGCTATCCAGAATTTCCATATCATTTCCAATTAACAATATGTCATCCACATATAATATTAGAAATGCCACAGAGCTCCCACTCACTTTCTTGTAGATACAGACTTCTTCAAAAGTCTGTATAAAACCATATGCTTTGATCAACTCATCAAAGCGTATATTCCAACTCCGAGATGCTTGCACTAGTCCATTGATGGATCGTTGGAGCTTGCACATTTTGTTAGTACCTTTAGGATTAACAAAACCTTCTGGTTGCATCATATACAACTCTTCTTTAATAAATCCATTAATGAATGTAGTTTTGACATCCATTTGCCAGATTTCATAACATGTGACAATTGCTAACATGATTCGGACAGACTTAAGCATCGCTACAGTTGAGAAAATCTCATTGTAGTCAACACCTTGAACTTGTCAAAAACCTTTTTGTGACAGGTCGAGGTTTGTAGATAGTAACAGTACTATCAGTGTCCGTCTTCCTCTTGAAGATCCATTTATTTAACATGGCTTGCTGATCATCGAGCAAGTCAATCAAAGTCCATACTTTGTTCTCATACACGGATCCTATCTCAGATTTCATGGCCCCAAGCCATTTCGCCGAATCTGGGCTCATCATCGCTTCCTCATAGTTTGTAGGTTCATCATGGTCTAGTAACATGACTTCTAGAACGGGATTACCGTATCACTTTGGTGCGGATCTTATTCTGGAAGACCTACGAGGTTCGGTAGTAACTTGATCTGAAGTTTCATGATCATGATCATTAACTTCCTCACTAATTGGTGTAGGAATCATTGGAACTGATTTCAGTGATGAACTACTTTCCAATAATGGAGAAGGTACAATTACCTCATCAAGTTCTACTTTCCTCCCACTCACTTCTTTCGAGAGAAACTTCTTCTCTAGAAAGGATCCATTTTGAGCAACGAATATCCTGCCTTCGGATCTGTGATAGAAGGTGTACCCAACAATTTCCTTTGGGTATTCTATGAAGACGCACTTCTCCGATTTGGGTTCGAGCTTATCAAGTTGAAACCTTTTTCATATAAGCATCGCAACTCCAAACTTTAAGAAACAATAGCTCAGGTTTACTGCTAAACCATAGTTCATACGGTGTCGTCTCAACGGATTTAGATGGTGCCCTATTAAACGTGAATGCAGTTGTCTCTAATGCATCACCCCAAAACGATAATGGTAAATCAATAAGAGACATAATAGATCGCACCATATCCAATAAAGTGCGGTTACGATGTTCGGACACACCATAACGTTGTGGTGTTCCAGGTGGCGTGAGCTGTGAAACTATTCCACATTGTTTAATTTGAAGACCAAAATCGTAACTCAAATATTCGTCTCCATGATCAGATCGCAGAAACTTTATTTTCTTGTTACGATGATTTTTCCACTTCACTCTGAAATTCTTTGAACCTTTCAATTATTTCAGACTTATGTTTCATCAAGTAGATATACCCATATCTGCTCAAATCATCTTGTGATTGTCATAAAATAACGATACTTGCCACGAGCATCAACACTCATTGGATCACATACATCGGTATGTATTATTTCCAACAAGTCAGTAGCTCGTTCCATTGTTCCGAAGAACGGAGTTTTAGTCATGTTGCCCAAAAGGCACGGTTCGCAAGCATCAAATGATTCATAACCAAGTGATTCCGAAAATCCATCTTTATGGAGTTTCTTCATGCGCTTTACACCGATATGACCCAAACGGCAGTGCCACAAATAAGTTGCACTATCATTATTAACTTTGCATCTTTTGGCATGAACATTATGATTATGTGTATCACTACGATCGAGATCCAACAAACTATTTTCATTGGGTGCATGACCATCGAAGGCTTTATTCATGTAAACAGAATAACAATTATTCTTTGACTTTAAATGAATAATTGTATTGCAATAAACATGATCAAATCATATTCATGCTCAACGCAAATGCCAAATAATATTTATTTAGGTTTAACACTAATCCCGAAAGTATAGGGAGTGTGCGATGATGATCATATCAATCTTGGAACCACTTCCAACACACATCATCACTTCATCCTCAACTAGTTTCTGTTTATTCTGTAACTCCTGTTTCGAGTTACTAATCTTCGCAACCGAACAAGTATCAAATACTCAGGGGTTACTATAAACACTAGTAAGGTACACATCAATAACATGTATATCAAATATACCCTTGTTCACTTTGCCATCCTTCTTATCCACCAAATATTCAGGGCATTTCCGCTTCTAGTGACCATTTCCTTTGCAGTATAATCACTCAGTTTCAGGCTTTGGTCCAGCTTTGGGCTTCTTCGCGGGAGTGACAACTTTCTTTCCATTTTGCTTGAAGTTCCCTTTCTTTCCCTTTGCCCTTTTCTTGAAACTAGTGGTCTTGTCAATCATCAACACTTGATGCTCTTTCTTGATTTCTACCTTCGTTGATTTCAACATCACGAAGAGCTTGGGAATCACTTTCGTCATCCCTTGCATATTATAGTTCATCATGAAGTTCTACTAACTTGGTGATGGTGACTAGAGAATTCTGTCAATCACTATTTTATCTGGAAGATTAACTCCCACTTGATTCAAGCGATTGTAGTACCCAGACAATCTGAGCACATGCTCACTAGTTGAGCGATTCTCCTCCATCTTTTAGCTATAGAACTTGTTGGAGACTTCATATCTCTCAACTCGGGTATTTGCTTGAAATATTAACTTCAATTCCTGGAACATCTCATATGGTCCATGACGTTCAAAAAATCTTTGAAGTCCCGATTCTAAGCCGTTAAGCATGGTGCACTAAACTATCAAGTAGTCATCATATTGAGCGAGCCAAACCTTCATAACGTCTGCGTCTGCTCCTGCAATAGGTCTGTCACCTAGCGGTGCATTAAGGACATAATTCTTCTATGCAGCAATGAGGATAAACCTCAGATCACAGATCCAATCCGCATCATTGCTACTAACATCTTTCAACACAATTTTCTCTAGGAACAAAATGAAAATAAACATATGAAAGCAACAACGCAAGCTATTGATCTACAACATAATTTGCAAAATACTACCAGGACTAAGTTCATGACAAATTTAAGTTCAATTAATAATATTACTTAAGAACTCCCATTTAGAAAGACATCTCTCTAGTAATCTAAGTGATCACGTGATCCAAATCAACTAAACCATGTCCGATCATCACGTGAGATGGAGTAGTTTCAATGGTGAACATCACTATGTTGATCATATCTACTATATGATTCTCGTTCGACCTTTCGGTCTCCATGTTCCGAGGCCATATCTGTATATGCTAGGCTCGTCAAGTATGACCTGAGTATTTCGCGTGTGCAACTGTTTTGCACCCGTTGTATTTGAACGTAGAGCCTATCACACCCGATCATCACGTGGTGTCTCAGCACGAAGAACTTTCGCAACGGTGCATACTCAGGGAGAACAGTTCTTGATTATTAGTGAGAGATCATATTAAAATGCTACCGCCGATCAAAGCAAGATAAGATGCATAAAGGATAAACATCACATGCAATCAATATAAGTGATATGATATGGCCATCATCATCTTGTGCTTGTGATCTCCATCTTTGAAGCACCGTCGTGATCACCATCGTCACCGGCGCGACACCTTGATCTCCATCGTAGCATCGTTGTCGTTACGCCATCTATTGCTTCTACGACTATCGCTACCGCTTAGAGATAAAGTAAAGCAATTACAGGGCGTTTGCATTTCATACAATAAAGCGACAACCATATGGCTCCTGCCAGTTGCCGATAACTTCGGTTACAAAACATGATCATCTCATACAATAAAATATAGCATCACGTCTTGTCCATATCACATCACAACATGCCCTGCAAAAACAAGTTAGACGTCCTCTACTTTGTTGTTGCAAATTTTACGTGGCTGCTACGGGCTTTAGCAAGAACCGTTCTTACCTACGCATAAAAACCACAACGATAGTTCGTCAAGTTGGTGTTGTTTTAACCTTCGCAAGGACCGGGCGTAGCCACGCTCGATTCAGCTAAAGTCAGAGAGACAGACACCCGCCAGCCACCTTTAAGCATGAGTGCTCGCAACAGTGAAACCAGTCTCGCGTAAGCGTACGCGTAATGTCGGTCCGGGCCGCTTCATCTCACAATACCGCCGAACCAAAGTATGACATGCTGGTAAGCAGTATGACTTTTATCGCCCACAACTCACTTGTGTTCTACTCATGCATATAACATCAACGCATAAAACCTAGGCTCGGATGCCACTGAAGGGGAACGTAGTAATTTCAAAAAATTTCCTACGTACACGCAAGATCATGGTGATGGCATAGCAACGACAGGGGAGAGTGTTGTCCGCGTACCCTCGTAGACCGTAAGCGGAAGCGTTAGCACAACGCGGTTGATGTAGTCGTACGTCTTCACGATCCGACCGATCCAAGCACCGAACGTACGGCACCTCCGAGTTCAGCACACGTTCAGCTTGATGACGATCCCCGGGCTCCGATCCAGCAAAGCTTAGGGGATGAGTTCCGTCAGCACGACGGCGTGGTGATGATGATGATGCTCTACCGGCGCAGGGCTTCGCCTAAACTCCGCGACGATATGACCGAGGTGGAATATGGTGGAAGGGGGCACCGCACACGGCTAAGGAACGATCCGTAGATCAACTTGTGTGTCTATGGGGTGCCCCCGCCCCCGTATATAAAGGAGCCAGGGGGAGGAGGCGGCCGGCCAAGGAGGGCGCGCCAAGGGGGGAGTCCTACTCCCACGGGGAGTAGGACTCCCTTCTTTCCTAGTTGGAATAGGAGAAGGGGGGAAAGAGTAGGACGAGGGGAAGGAAAGGGGGGGCGCCGCCCCCCTTCCCTGGTCCTATTCGGACTAGGAAGGGGAGGGGCGCACGGCCCCCTCCTGCCTCCTTCCCTCTTCTCCCTCGAGGCCCGTGTAGGCCCAATAACCCCCTGGGGGGGTTCCGGTAACCTCCCGGTACTCCGATAAAATGCCGATTTCAGCCGGAATGATTCCGATGTCCAAATATAGGCTTCCAATATATCGATCTTTATGTCTCGACCATTTCGAGACTCCTCGTTACGTCCGTGATCACATCCGGGACTCCGAACAAACTTCGGTACATCAAAACTTATAAACTCATAATAAAACTATCATCGTAACATTAAGCGTGCGGACCCTACCGGTTCGAGAACTATGTAGACATGACCTAGAACTATTCTCGGTCAATAACCAATAGCGGAACCTGGATGCCAATATTGGTTCCTACATATTCTACGAAGATCTTTATCGGTCAGACCGCATAACAACATACGTTATTCCCTTTGTCATCGGTATGTTACTTGCCCGAGATTTGATCGTCGGTATCCAATACCTAGTTCATTCTCGTTACCGGCAAGTCTCTTTACTCGTTCCGTAATGCATCATCCCGTAACCAACTCATTTGGTCACATTGCTTGCAAGGCTTATAATGATGTGCATTACCGAGAGGGCCCAGAGATACCTCTCCGCCAATCGGAGTGACAAAACCTAATCTCGAAATACGCCAACTCAACATGTACCTTTGGAGACACCTGTAGTACTCCTTTATAATCACCCAGTTACGTTGTGACGTTTGGTAGTACCCAAAGTGTTCCTCCGGTAAACGGGAGTTGCATAATTCTCATAGTTACAGTAACATGTATAAGTCATGAAGAAAGCAATAGCAATATACTAAACGATCAAGTGCTAGGCTAACAGAATGGGTCAAGTCAATCACATCATTCTCCTAATGATGTGATCCCGTTAATCAAATGACAACTCTTTTATCCATGGCTAGGAAACTTAACCATCTTTGATTCAACGAGCTAGTCAAGTAGAGGCATACTAGTGACACTATGTTTGTCTATGTATTCACACATGTCTTATGTTTCCGGTTAATACAATTCTAGCATGAATAATAAACATTTATCATGATATAAGGAAATAAACAATAACTTTATTATTGTCTCTAGGGCATATTTCCTTCAAAAACAACGATTAATAGTCCATGAAACAGGGCAGAATCGACTAAAACTGCCATTGTTGATGACCGACATGTAAGCGCACCTTGGTGTTCAGCAACCATGAAAATCGCTTTGGGACCCCAAAACGGCGACTAATAGTCCATGAGACGGGTCAGAATCGACAAAAACCGTGAGTGTTGATGACCGACACGTAAATGCACCCGGGGGTTCATTAGTCGTGAAAATAACTCCGGGACCCCAAAACAGTGAGTAAGTCCACGAAACGGCCCAAAATCGGCCAAAACTGTGAGTGTAGATGACCGACATGGAAACGCACCTGGGGGTTCGTTAATCGTGGAAATTACTTCTGGACACGAAACAGGACAGAATCGGCCATAACTGTGAGTGTTGATAACCGACACGTAAACGTATCCCGGGGTTCGTTAATCGTGGAAATTGCTTCGGGACCCCAAAACAATGTAATAGGCCACGAAACGGCCCAGAATCAGGAAAAGCTGTGAGTGTTGATGACCAACACGTAAACACATTCCGGGGTTCGTTAATCGTGGAAATCACTCCGGGACCACAAAATAGCGAGTAATAGTCCATGAAACGGCCCAAAATCGGCCAAAACTGTGAGTGTTGATGACCGACACGTAAATACACCCCGAGGTTCGTTAATCGTGGAGATCACGAATGGGCCCAAATTGGCCAAAACTTTGAGTGTCGATGACCGACACGTAAGTGCAACTTGGGGTTCAACAACTATGGAAATCGCTTCGGGACCCCAAAACGGTCGGTAATAGCCCACGAAATGTGTCAGAATTGGCCAAAACTTTGAGTGTTGACGACTGACACATAAACGCACCTCCGGGATCGTCAATCGTGGAAATCGCTTGGGCACCCCAAAACAATGAGTAATAGTGCTCGATACGGACCAGAATCGGCCAAAAATGTGAATGTTGATGACCGACACGTAAATGCACCCCGGGGTTCATTAGTCATGGAAATCGCTCCGGCCCCCCAAAACAACGAGTAATAGTCCATGAAACGGGGCAGAATCGGCCAAACTGCGATTGTTGATGACCGACACATAAGCGCACCTTGGGGTTCAACAACCATGGAAATCGCTTTGGGACCCCAAAATGGTGAGTAATTGTCCACGAGACAGGTGAGAATCGACAAAAACCACGAGTGTTGATGACCGACACGTAAAAGCACCCCGGGGTTCGTTAATCGCGAAAATAACTCCGGGACCCCAAAACAGTGTGTAAGTCCACGAAACGGCCCTAAATCGACCAAAATTGTGAGTGTAGATGACCGACACATAAACGCACCCCGGGGTTCATTAATTGTGGAAATCACTTCGGGACCCCAAAACAGTGAGTAATAGTGCACGAAAGGGGCCAGAATCAGCCAAAACTGTGAGTGGTTATAAATGACACATAAACGCATCCCGGGGTTCGTTACTCGTGGAAATCACTCCGGGACCCCAAAACAGTGACTAATAGTCCATGAAACGGCCCAGAATCGACCAAAACTATGATTGTTGATGACTAACACGTAAATGCATCCCAGGGTTTGTTAATCGTGGAAATCACTCCGGGACCCCAAAAGAGCGAGTAATAGTTCTCGAAACGGACCAGAATTGGCCAAATTGTGAGTGTTGTCGACGGACACGTAAACACACCCCGGGGATCGTCAAATGTGGAAATCGCTCTGGCACCCCAAAACGATGAGTGATAGTGCTCGAAACGGACCAAAAATGGCCAAAATTGTGAGTGTTGACGACAGACATGTAAACGCACCCCGGGGTTCGTTAATCGTGAAAATCATCCTGAGACCCCAAACAGTGAGTCATAGTCCACGAAACGGGCCAGAATCGGCCAAAACTGCGATTGTTGATGATAGACACGTAAGCGCATCTTGGGGTTCAAGAACCATGGAAATCACTTGGGACGCCAAAACGGTGAGTAATTGTCCACGAAATGGGTCAGAATTGACAAAAACCACGAGTGTTGATGACCGACACATAAACGCACTCCGGGGTTCATTAATCATGGAAATCGCTCCGGGACCCCAAAAGAGTGAGTAGTAGTCTACAAAACGGCCCAAGATCGCCCAAAACTGTGAGTATTGATGACCGACACGTAAACGCTCCTCGAGGTTCGTTAACCGTGGAAATCAACCCGGGACACAAAAACAGTGAGTAATAGTCCATGAAACGGGCCAGAATCGGCCAAAATTGTAATCGTTGATGACTGCCACGTAAGCGCACCTTGGGGTATAACAACCATGGAAACCGCTTCAGGACCCCACAACAGCGAGTAATAGTCCACGAAACGGATCAGAATTGGCCAAAACTGTGAGTGTTGACGATGGACACGTAAACGCACCCGGGGGATCGTCAAATGTGCAAATCCCTCTAGGACGACAAAACAGTGAGTAATATTGCACGAAATGGATGAGAACCGGCCAAAATTGTGAGTGTTGATGGCCGACACGTAAATGCATTCCGAAGTTCGTCAATCGTAGAAATCACTCCGGGACACCAAAACTGAGTAATAGTCCAAGAAATAGTCCAGAATCGGCCTAAACTGCGATTGTTGATGACCGACATGTAAGCTCACCTGGTGGTTCGACAACCATGGAAATCACTTTGGGATGCCAAAACGTTGAGTAATAGTCCACGAAAGAGGCCAGAATCGGCCAAAATTGCAAGTGTTGATGATGGACATATAAACACACCCAGGGATCGTTACTCGTAGAAATAGTTTGGGACCCCAAAATGGTGAGTAATAGTGCACGAAACGGACCAGAATCGGCCAAAATTGTGAATGTTGATGACCGACACGTAAGCGCACCTTGGGGTTCAACAACTATGGAAATCGCTTCGGGACCCCACAACGGTGAGTAATAGTCTATGAAACGGGTCAGAATTGGCCAAAATTTTGACCCTAGACGACGGACACGTAAACACATCCCGGGGATCGTCAAACGTGGAAATCGCTCTAGGACCCCAAAATGGTGAGTAATATTGCTCGAAATGGACCAGAATCGGCCAAAATTGTGAGTGTTGATGACCGATACGTAAACACACCCGGGGTTTTTCAATCGTAGAAATCACTCGGGGACCCCAAAACCCAAGAAACGGGCCAGAATCGGCCCAAACTGTGACTGTTGATGACCAACACATACGCGCACCTTGGGGTTCGACAACCATGGAAATCGCGTTGGGACCCCAAAACAGTGAGTAATAGTCCACCAAACGGGCCAGAAACGGCCAAAATTGCGAGTGTTGACGACGGACACATAAACTCACCTCGGGGATCGCCAATCGTGGAAATAGCTCGGGGACCCCAAAACGGTGTGTAATAGTCCATGAAAGAGCCCAGAATCGAACAAAACTAGGATTGCTGGTGAACGACGCGTAAACGCACCCCGGGGTACGTCGATCATCAAATCGCTCTTAGACCCCAAAACAATGAGTAATAGTCCATGAAACGGGGCAGAATCAGCCAAACCTGCGATTTGTTGATGACCGACATGTAAGCGCACGTTGGGGTTCAACATCCATGGAAAACGCTTTGGGACCACAAAACGGTGGGCAATAGTCCACGAGATGGGTCAAAATCGAGAAAAACCGTGAGTGTTGATGACCGAGATGTAAACGCACCTTTCGTTGATCGTGGAAATCACTTCGGGACGCCAAAACAATGAGTAATAGTCCTTGAAACGGCCCAGAATCGGGCAAAACTGTGAGTGTTGATGATCGACACATAAACGCATTCCGAGGTTCGTTAATCGTGGAGATCATTTACGGGCCTGAATTGGCGAAAATTGTGAGTGTTGATGACCGACACGTAAGCGCAACTTGGGGTTCAACAACTATGGAAATCACTTCGGGACCCCAAAACGGTCAGTAATAGTCCACGAAATGGGTCAGAATTGGCTAAAACTTTGAGTGTTGACAACAGACACATAAACGCACCCCGGGGATCGTCAATCGTGGGCTTGGGCACCCCAAAACATTGAGTAATAGTGTTCGACACGGACTAGAATCGGCCAAAAATGTGAATGTTGATGACCGACATGTAAATGCACCCCGGGGTTCATTAATCATGGAAATCGCTCCGGGACCCCAAAACAACGAGTAATAGTCCATGAAACGGGACAGAATCGGCCAAACTACGATTGGTGATGACCGACACGTAAGTGCACCTTGCGGTTCAACAACCATGGAAATCGCTTTGGGACCCCAAAACGGTGAGTAATTGTGCACAAGACAGGTCAGAATCGAGAAAAACCGCGAGTGTTGATGACTGACACGTAAACGCACCCCGGGGTTCGTTAATCGTGAAAATAACTCCGGGACCCCAAAACAGTGTGCAAGTCCACGAAACGGCCCTGAATCGACCAAAATTGTCGGTGTAGATGACCGACACATAAACGCACCCCGGGGTTCATTAATTGTGGAAATCACTTCGCGACCCCAAAACAGTGAGTAATAGTCCATGAAAGGGGCCAAAATCAGCCAAAACTGTGAGTTGTTATAAATGACACGTAAACGCATCCCTGGTTTTGTTACTCGTGGAAATCACTCCGGGACCCCAAAACAGTGAGTAATAGTCACTGAAAAGGGCCAGAATCGGCTAAAACTGTGAGTGTTGATGAGCGACACGTAAACGCACCCCGGGGTTCGTTAATCACGAAAATCATCCTGGGACCACAAAACAGTAAGTAACAGTCCATGAAACAGGCAAGAATCGGCCAAAACATTGAGTGTTGATGACCGACACGTCAGCACAACTTGGGCTTTAACAACTATGGAAATCGTTTTGGGACCCCAAAACAATAAGTAATAGTCCACAAAAAGGGTCAGAATTGGCCAGAATTGTGAGTGTTGAGAACAGACACGTAAATGCACCCCGGGGATTGTCTATCGTGGAAATCGCCCTGGCATCCTAAAATGATGAGTAATAGTGCTCAAAACGGAAAAAATTGTCAAAAACTGTGAGTGTTGATGACCGACATGTAAACGCACCCCGGGGTTCATTAATCGTGGAAATTAACCTGGGACCCCAAAATAGTGAGTAATATTCCATGAAACAGGCTAGAATCAGCCAAAACTGTGAGTGTTTATGACCGACACGTAAGAGCACCTTGTGGTTCAACAACTATGGAATCGCTTCGGGACCCCAAAACGGTGAGTAATAGTCCAAGTAATGGGTCAGAATTGGCCAAACTATGAGTGTTGGCGAATGACACATAAATGCACCCCAGGGATCGTCGAATGTGGAAATCGCTCTGGCACCCCAAAACGATTAGTAATAGTGCTTGAAAAGGACCAGAATCGACCAAAATTTTGAGTGTTGATGACCGACATGTAAACACACCCTGGGGTTCTTCAACCGTGGAAATCACTTCGGGACCCCAAAACAGTGAGTAATAGTCCACGAAACGGCCCAGAATTGTCCAAAACTGTGAGTGTTAATGACAGACACGTAAATGCACCCCGGGATCATAAACCGTGGAAATCACCCTGGGACCCCAAAACTATGAGTAATAGTCCACGAAACGGGCCAGAATCGGCCAAAACTGTGAGTGTTGATGACCGACACGTAAGCGCACCTTGTGGTTCAACAACTATGGAAATTGCCTAGGGACCCCAAAACGGTGAGTAATAGTCCATGAAACAGGGCAGAATCCGCCAAAACTGCGACTGTTGATTACTGTCACATAAACGCACCCCAGGGATCATCAATCGCGGGTATCACCAGGACCCCAAAATAGTGAGTAATAGTCCATGAAACGGGCCATAATCAGCCAAAACTACGAGTGTTGATGACCGACACGTGAGCGCAACTGGGGTTCAACAACTATGTAAATCGTTTCGGGACCCCAAAACAGTGAGTAATAGTCCACAAAACATGCCAGAATCACCCAAAATTACGAGTGTTGACGACAGACACATAAACGCATCATGGTAATCGGCAATCATGGAAATAGCTCTGGGACCCCCAAAACGGTGACGAATAGTCCATGAGAGAGCCCAGAATCGAACAAAACTAGGATTGCTGGTGAATGACACGTAAACGCACCCCGGTGTATGTCAATCATGGAAATCACTCCTGGACCCCAAAACAAAGAGTGATAGTCCATGAAACGGGGCAGAATCGGCGAAAACTGTGATTGTTGATGATCGACACATAAGCGCACCTCAGGTTCAACATCCATGGAAATCGCTTTGGGACCCCAAAATGGTAAGTAATAGTCCATGAAACGGGCCAGAATCGGCCAAAATTGCGAGTGTTCACGACCGCACATAAACACACCCTAGGGATCATCAATCGTGGGTATCACCAGGACGCCAAAATAGTGAGTAATAGTCCATGAAACAGGCCAGAATCGGCCAACTGCGAGTGTTGATGACCGACACGTAAGTGCAACTGGGGTTCAACAACTATGGAAATCACTTCGGGACCCCAGAACAGTGAGTAATAGTCCACAAAACATGCCAGAATCGGCCAAAATTACGAGTGTTGACCACAGACACATAAACGCATCATGGTAATCGTCAATCATGGAAATAGCCCTGGGACCCCCAAAACGGTGACAAATAGTCCATGAAAGAGCTCAGAACCGAACAAAACTAGAATTGCTGGTGAATAAAACGTAAATGCACCTCGGGGTACGTCAATCTTGGAAAGCACTCCTGGACTCCAAAACACTGAGTAATAGTCCATGAAACGGGGCAGAATCGGCCTAAACTGCGATTGTTGATGACCGACACGTAAGCGCACCTTGGGGGTCAACATCCATGGAAATCGCTTTGGGACCCCAAAACGATGGGTAATAGTCCATGAAACGGGCCAGAATCGGCCAAAACTGTGAGTGTTGACGACCGACACATACACGCCCCCGGGGATCGTCAATCGTGGAAACAGCTCCGAGACACCAAAACGGTAAGTAATGGTCCATGAAAGAGCCCGGAATCGGCCAAAATTGTGAGTGTTGATGACCGACATGTAAACGCACCCCGGGGTTTCTTAATCGTGAAAATCACCCCGGGACCCCAAAAACAGTGAGTAATAGTCCACGAGATGGCCCAGAATCGGTCAGAACTGTGACTGTTGATGACTATCACGTAAAGAACCCCTGGGTTTGTTAATCGTGGAAATCACTCCGGGACCCCAAAACACTAAGTAGTAGTCCACGAAACGGGCAAGAATGGGCCAAAACTTTGAGTGTTGATGACCGACACGTAAGCGCAACTTGGGGTTCACCAACTATGGAAATCACTTCGGGACCCCAAAACAGTAAGTAATAGCCCACGAAATGGGTCCGAATTGGCCAAAACTTTGAGTGTTGAGGACGGAAACGTAAACTCACCCCGGGGATTGTCCATCGTGGAAATCGCCCTGGCACCCCAAAACGATGAGTTATAGTGCTCGAAACGGACAAAAATTGGATAAAATTGTGAGTTTTGATGACAGACACGTAAACGCATCCCGGGGTTCAAAAATCGTGGAAATCACTGTGGGAATCCCAAATAGTGAGTAATAGTCCATGAAACGGGCCAGAATCGGTTAAAATTACGGTTGTTGATGACCGACACGTAAGCGCACCTTAGGGTTCAACAACTAGGGAAATCGTATTGGGACCCCAAAGCATTGATTAATTGTCTATGAAACGGGTCTCATTTGACAAAAACCGCGAGTGTTAATGACCAAGATGTAAACGCACCCCGGGGTTCGTTAATCATGGATATCACTCTGGGACCCAAAACAGTGAGTAATAGTCCATCAAACGGCCCAAAATTGCGATTGTTGATGACCGACACATAAGAAAACTTTGGGGTTCGACAACCATGGAAATCGCTTTGGGACCCCAAAACGGTGAGTAATAGTCCACGAAACGGGCCAGAATCGGCCAAAATTGCGAGTGTTGACGACGGACACATAAACGCTACCCGGGGATCGTCAGTCGTGGAAATAGCTCTGGGCCATAGAATGGTGAGTAATAGTCCATGAAAGAGCCCAGAATAAAAAATAACTAGGATTGCTGGTGAACAACAGGTAAACGCACCCCGGGGTACGTCAATCGTGGAAATCACACCGGGACCCCAAACAATGAGAAATAGTCCAAGAAACGGCCAGAATCGGACAAAACTGCGATTGTTGATGACTGACACGTAAGCGCACCTTGGGGTTCAACAATCATGGAAATCGCTTTGGGAGCCCAAAACGGTGAGTAATTGTCCACGAAACGGATCAGAATCGACAAAAACCGGTAGTGTTCATGACCGAAACGTAAACGCACCCTGGGGTTCATTAATCATGGAAATCACTACTCGCCCCCAAAACAATGAGTAATAGTCCATGAAACAGGGCAGAATCGGGCAAAACTGCGATCGTTGATGACCGACATGTAAGCGCACCTTGGGGGTCAACATCCATGGAAATCGCTTTGGGACCCTAAAACGGTGAGTAATAGTCCACGAAACGGGCCAGAATAGGCCAAAATTGCGAGTGTTGACGACGGACACGTAAACGCACTCCGGGGTTCGTTAATCATGGAAATGACTCCATGATCCCAAAACAGTGAGTAATAGTCGACGAAACGGCCAAAATTGTCCAAAACTGTGATTGTTGATGACCAACATGTAAATGCACCCGGGGTTCGTTAATCATGGAAATTACCCCGGGACCCCAAAATAGTGAGTAATATTACATGAAACGGGCTAGAATCAGCCAAAACTGTGAGTGTAGATGACCAACACGTAAGCGCACCTTGCGGTTCAACAACTATGGAACTCGCTTCGGGACCCCAAAACAGTGAGTAATAGTCTAGGAAACTGGTCAGAATTGGCCAAACTGTGAGTGTTGATGAATGACACATAAACGCACCCTGGGGATCGTCAAACGTGGAAACTGCTCTGGCACCTCAAAACGATGAGTAAAAGTGCTCGAAAAGGACCAGAATCGGCCAAAATTATGAGTGTTTATGACCGACATGTAAACGAACCCCGGGGTTCGTCAACCGTGGAAATCACTTCGGGACCCCAAAACAGTTAGTAATAGTCCACGAAACGGCCCAGAATTGTCCAAAACTGTGAGTGTTGATCGCCGACACATAAACGCACCCCGGGTTCGTAAATCGTGGAAATCACCCCAGGACCCCAAAATAGTGAGTAATAGTCCACGAAACGGGCCAGAATCCGCCAAAACTGTGACTGTTGATGACCGACGTAAGCGCACCTTGTGGTTCAACAACTATGGAAATCGCTTCGGGACCCCAAAACGGTGAGTAATAGTCCACAAAACAGGGCAGAATCGGCCAAAATTGCAAGTGTTGACGACGGATACATAAACGCACCCTGGGGATTGTCAATCATGGAAATAGCTCTAGGACCCCCAAAACGGTGACGAATAGTCCATGAAAGATCCCAGAATCGAACAAAACTAGGATTGCTGGTGAATGACACGTAAACGCACCCCGGTGTATGTCAATAATGGAAATCACTCCTGGACCCCAAAACAATGAGTGATAGTCCATGAAACGGGGCAGAATCGATGGAAACCGTGATTGTTGATGACCGACACATAAGCGCACCTTAGGTTCAACATCCATGGAAATCGCTTTGGGACCCCAAAATGGTACATGAAACGGGCCAGAATCGGCCAAAATTGCGAGTGTTCATGACCGACACATAAACGCACCCCGGGGATCGTCAATCGTGGAAATAGTTCTGGGACACCAAAACGGTAAGTAATAGTCCATGAAAGAGCCCAGAATACGCCAAAATTGTGAGTGTTGATGACCGACATGTAAATGCACCCTGGGGTTCGTTAATCATGAAAATCACCCTGGGACCCCAAAACAGTGAGTAATAGTCCACGTGATCGCCCAGAATCAGCCAGAACTGTGAGTGTTGATTACCGACACGTAAAGAACCCTGGGGTTCATTAATCGTGGAAATCACTCTGGGACCCAAAACAGTAAGTAATAGTCCACGAAACGGGCAAGAATCAGCCAAAACTTTGAGTGGATATGACCGACATGTAAGGGCAACTTGGGGTTCAACAACTATGGAAATCATTTCGGGACCCCAAAACGGTAAGTAACAGTCCACGAAATGGGTCAGAATTGGCCAAAACTGTGAGTGCTGAGGACGGACACGTAAACGCACCCTGGGGGTCATCAATCGTGGAAATCGCTCTAGCACCCCAAAACAATGAGTAATAGTGCTCGAAACAGACAAAAATCGGCCAAAACAGTGAGTGTTGATGACAGACACGTAAGCGCACCCCCGGGGTTCGCTAATCATGGAAATCACTACGGGACCCCAAAATAGTGAGTAATAGTCCATGAAATAGGCCAGAATCAGCCAAAACTGTGAGTTTTGATGACCGACACGTGAATGCACCCCGGGGTTTGTTAATCATAGAAATCAATCCGGGACCCCAAAATAGTGTGTAATAGTCCATGAAACGGGACATAATCGGCCAAAACTGGGAGTGTTGATGACCGACATGTAAACGCACCATGGGGTCAACAACTATGAAAATCACTTCAGGACCCCACAACGGTGAGTAATAGTTCACGAAACGGGCCAGAATTGGCCAAAACTATGAGTGTTGACGACGGAGATGTAAACGCACCGCTAGGATCGTCAAACATGGAAATCGCTCCAGGACCCCAAAACGCTGAGTAATAGTGCACGAAACGGACCAGAATAGGCCAAAATTGTGAATGTTGATAACCGACACGTAAACGCACCCCGGGGTTCGTCAATCGTAGAAATCACTCGCGAGACCCAAAGCTGAGTGATAGTCCAAGAAACAGGTCGGAATAGGCCCAAACTGCGATTGTTGCTGACCGACATGTAAACGCACCTTGGGGTTCGACAACCATGGAAATTGCTTTGGGACCCCAAAGCGGTGAGTAATAGTCGATGAAACGGGCCAAAATCGGCCAAAATTGCGAGTGTTCATGACGGATACGTAAACGCACCTCGGGGATCATTAATCATGGAAATCACTCCGGGACCCCAAGAGACTAAGTAATAGTCCACGAAACGGCCCAGAATCGTCCAAAACTGTGAGTATTGATGACCGACACGTAAACGCACCGCGGGGTTCGTTAATAATTGAAATCACCCTGGGAACCCAAAATAGTGAGTAATAGTCCATGAAACGGGCCAGAATCGGCCAAAACTGTGAGTGTTAATGACCGGCACATAAGCACACCTTGCGGTTCAACAACTATGGAAATTGCTTCAGGATCGCAAAACGGTGAGTAAAATTCCATGAAACGGGCTAGAATTGGCCAAACTGTGAGTGTTGACGAAGGACACGTAAATGCACCCCGGGGATCGTCAAACGTGGAAATCGCTCTCGCACCCCAAAACTATGAGAAATAGTGCTAAAAAGGACCAGAATCCGCCAAAATTTTGAGTGTTGATGACCGACATGTAAACGCACCCCGGGATTCGTCAACCGAGAAAATCATTTCGGGATCCCAAAACAGTGAGTAATAGTCCATGTAACGAGCCAGAATCGGCCAAAACTGTGAATGTTGATGACCGACACGTAAGCGCACCTTGTGGTTCAGCAATTATTCAAATCGCTTCGGGTTCGCAAAACGGTGTGTAATAGTCGATGAAACAGGGCAGAATCGGCCAAAACTATGACTGTTGATGACTGACACATAAACACACCCCGGGGATCGTCAATCGCGGAAATCACCAGGACCCCAAAATTGTGAGTAATAATCCATGAAACGGGCCAGAATCGGACAAAGCTGCGACTAACCGACACGTAAGCGCACCTTGTGGTTCAATAACTACGGAAATCGCTTCGGGACCCAAAAACGATGAGTAATAGTCCACAAAACAGGGCGGACTCAGCCAAAATTGCGAGTGTTGACGACGGATACATAAACGCACCCTAGGGATCGTCAATCGTGGAAATAGCTCTAGGACCCCCAAAACGGTGAGGAATAGTCCATGGAAGAGCCCAGAATCGAACAAAACTAGGATTGCTGGTGAATGACACGTAAACGCACCCCGGGGTATGTCAATTGTGGAAATCGCTCCTGGACCCCAAAACAATGAGTACTAGTCCATGAAACCGGGCAGAATCGGCCAAAACTGCGATTGTTGATGACCGACACATAATCGCACCTTAGGTTCAACATCCATTGAAATCGCGTTGGGACCCAAAAACTGTGAGTAATAGTACATGAAACGGGCCAAAATCGGCCAAAATTGCGAGTGTCACGACCGACACATAAACGCACCCCAGGGATCGTCAGTCATGGAAATAGCTCTGGGACACCAAAACGGTAAGTAATAGTCCATAAAAGAGCCTAGAATACGCCGAAATTGTGAGTGTTGATGACCGACATGTAAACGCACCCCGGGGTTCGTTAATCATGGATATCACTCTGGGACCCAAAACAGTGAGTAATAGTCCATCAAACGGCCCAAAATTGCGATTGTTGATGACCGACACATAAGCACACTTTGGGGTTCGACAACCATGGAAATCGCTTTGGGACCCTAAAACGGTGAGTAATAGTCCACGAAACGGGCCAGAATCGGCCAAAATTGCGAGTGTTGACGACGGACACATAAACGCTACCCGGGGATCGTCAGTCGTGGAAATAGCTCTGGGCCATAGAATGGTGAGTAATAGTCCATGAAAGAGCCCAGAATAAAAAATAACTAGGATTGCTGGTGAACAACAGGTAAACGCACCCCGGGGTACGTCAATCGTGGAAATCACACCGGGACCCCAAACAATGAGAAATAGTCCAAGAAACGGCCAGAATCGGACAAAACTGCGATTGTTGATGACTGACACGTAAGCGCACCTTGGGGTTCAACAATCATGGAAATCGCTTTGGGAGCCCAAAACGGTGAGTAATTGTCCACGAAACGGATCAGAATCGACAAAAGCCGGTAGTGTTCATGACCGAAACGTAAACGCACCCCGGGGTTCATTAATCATGGAAATCACTACTCGCCCCCAAAACAATGAGTAATAGTCCATGAAACAGGGCAGAATCGGGCAAAACTGCGATCGTTGATGACCGACATGTAAGCGCACCTTGGGGGTCAACATCCATGGAAATCGCTTTGGGACCCTAAAACAGTGAGTAATAGTCCACGAAACGGGCCAGAATAGGCCAAAATTGCGAGTGTTGACGACGGACACGTAAACGCACTCCGGGGTTCGTTAATCATGGAAATGACTCCATGATCCCAAAACAGTGAGTAATAGTCGACGAAACGGCCAAAATTGTCCAAAACTGTGATTGTTGATGACCAACATGTAAATGCACCCGGGGTTCGTTAATCATGGAAATTACCCCGGGACCCCAAAATAGTGAGTAATATTACATGAAACGGGCTAGAATCAGCCAAAACTGTGAGTGTAGATGACCAACACGTAAGAGCACCTTGCGGTTCAACAACTATGGAACTCGCTTCGGGACCCCAAAACAGTGAGTAATAGTCTAGGAAACTGGTCAGAATTGGCCTAACTGTGAGTGTTGACGAATGACACGTAAACGCACCCTGGGGATCGTCAAACGTGGAAACTGCTCTGGCACCTCAAAACGATGAGTAAAAGTGCTCGAAAAGGACCAGAATCGGCCAAAATTATGAGTGTTTATGACCGACATGTAAACGAACCCCGGGGTTCGTCAACCGTGGAAATCACTTCGGGACCCCAAAACAGTTAGTAATAGTCCACGAAACGGCCCAGAATTGTCCAAAACTGTGAGTGTTGATCGCCGACACATAAACGCACCCCGAGTTCGTAAATCGTGGAAATCACCCCAGGACCCCAAAATAGTGAGTAATAGTCCACGAAACGGGCCAGAATCCGCCAAAACTGTGACTGTTGATGACCGACGTAAGCGCACCTTGTGGTTCAACAACTATGGAAATCGCTTCGGGACCCCAAAACGGTGAGTAATAGTCCACAAAACAAGGTAGAATCGGCCAAAATTGCGAGTGTTGACGACGGATACATAAACGCACCCTGGGGATTGTCAATCATGGAAATAGCTCTAGGACCCCCAAAACGGTGACGAATAGTCCATGAAAGAGCCCAGAATCGAACAAAACTAGGATTGCTGGTGAATGACACGTAAACGCACCCCGGTGTATGTCAATAATGGAAATCACTCCTGGACCCCAAAACAATGAGTGATAGTCCATGAAACGGGGCAGAATCGACGGAAACCGTGATTGTTGATGACCGACACATAAGCGCACCTCAGGTTCAACATCCGTGGAAATCGCTTTGGGACCCCAAAATGGTAAGTAATAGTCCATGAAACGGGCCAGAATCGGCCAAAATTGCGAGTGTTCATGACCGACACATAAACGCACCCCGGGGATCGTCAATCGTGGAAATAGTTCTGGGACACCAAAACGGTAAGTAATAGTCCATGAAAGAGCCCAGAATACGCCAAAATTATGAGTGTTGATGACCGACATGTAAATGCACCCTGGGGTTCGTTAATCATGAAAATCACCCTGGGACCCCAAAACAGTGAGTAATAGTCCACGAGATCGCCCAGAATCAGCCAGAACTGTGAGTGTTGATTACCGACACGTAAATAACCCCGGGGTTCATTAATCGTGGAAATCACTCTGGGACCCAAAACAGTGAGTAATAGTCCATGAAACGGGCAAGAATCAGCCAAAACTTTGAGTGGATATGACCGACATGTAAGGGCAACTTGGGGTTCCACAACTATGGAAATCATTTCGGGACCCCAAAACAGTAAGTAACAGTCCACGAAATGGGTCAGAATTGGCCAAAACTGTGAGTGCTGAGGACGGACACGTAAACGCACCCTGGGGGTCGTCAATCGTGGAAATCGCTCTAGCACTCCAAAACAATGAGTAATAGTGCTCGAAACGGACAAAAATCGGCCCAAACAGTGAGTGTTGATGACAGACACGTAAGCGCACCCCCGGGGTTCGCTAATCATGGTAATCACTACGGGACCCCAAAATAGTGAGTAATAGTCCATCAAATAGGCCAGAATCAGCCAAAACTGTGAGTTTTGATGACCGACACGTGAATGCACCCCGGGGTTTGTTAATCATAGAAATCAATCCGGGACCCCAAAATAGTGTGTAATAGTCCATGAAACGGGACATAATCGGCCAAAACTGGGAGTGTTGATGACCGACATGTAAACGCACCATGGGGTCAACAACTATGAAAATCGCTTCAGGACCCCACAACGGTGAGTAATAGTTCACGGAACGGGTCAGAATTGGCCAAAACTATGAGTGTTGACGACGGAGATGTAAACGCACCGCTAGGATCGTCAAACATGGAAATCGCTCCAGGACCCCAAAACGCTGAGTAATAGTGCACGAAACGGACCACAATAGGCCAAAATTGTGAATGTTGATAACCGACACGTAAACGCACCCCGGGGTTCGTCAATCATAGAAATCACTCGCGAGACCCAAAGCTGAGTGATAGTCCAAGAAACAGGTCGGAATAGGCCCAAACTGCGATTGTTGCTGACTGACATGTAAACGCACCTTGGGGTTCGACAACCATGGAAATTGCTTTGGGACCCCAAAGCGGTGAGTAATAGTCGATGAAACGGGCCAAAATCGGCTAAAATTGCGAGTGTTCACGACGGATACGTAAACGCACCTCGGGGATCATTAATCATGGAAATCACTCCAGGACCCCAAGAGACTAAGTAATAGTCCACGAACCGGCCCAGAATCGTCCAAAACTGTGAGTATTGATGACCGACACGTAAACGCACCGCGGGGTTCGTTTATAATTGAAATCACCCTGGGAACCCAAAATAGTGAGTAATAGTCCATGAAACGGGCCAGAATCGGCCAAAACTGTGAGTGTTAATGACCGGCACATAAGCACACCTTGCGGTTCAACAACTATGGAATTTGCTTCGGGACCGCAAAACGGTGAGTAAAATTCCATGAAAGGGGTCAGAATTGGCCAAACTATGAGTGTTGACGAAGGATACGTAAATGCACCCCGGGGATCGTCAAACATGGAAATCGCTCTCGCACCCCAAAACTATGAGAAATAGTGCTAAAAAGGACCAGAATCCGCCAAAATTTTGAGTGTTGATGACCGACATGTAAACGCACCCCGGGATTCGTCAACCGAGGAAATCATTTCGGGATCCCAAAACAGTGAGTAATAGTCCATGAAACGGCCCAGAATCGTCCAAAACTGTGAGTGTTGATGACCCACACGTAAACGCACCCCGGGGTTCGTTAATCGTGGACATCACCCCGGGACCCCAAAACAGTGAGTAATAGTCCATGTAACCAGCCAGAATCGGCCAAAACTGTGAATGTTGATGACCGACACGTAAGCGCACCTTGTGGTTCAGCAACTATTCAAATCGCTTCGGGTTCGCAAAACGGTGTGTAATAGTCCATGAAACAGGGCAGAATCGGCCAAAACTGTGACTGTTGATGACTGACACATAAACACACCCCGGGGATCGTCAATCGCGGAAATCACCAGGACCCCAAAATTGTGAGTAATAATCCATGAAACGGGCCAGAATTGGACAAAGCTGCGACTAACCGACACGTAAGCGCACCTTGTGGTTCAATAACTATGGAAATCGCTTCGGGACCCAAAAACGGTGAGTAATAGTCCACAAAACAGGGCGGACTCGGCCAAAATTGCGAGTGTTGACGACGGATACATAAACGCGCCCTAGGGATCGTCAATCATGGAAATAGCTCTGGGGCCCCCAAAACGGTGAGGAATAGTCCATGAAAGAGCCCAGAATCGAACAAAACTAGGATTGCTGGTGAATGACACGTAAACGCACCCCGAGGTATGTCAATTGTGGAAATCGCTCCTGGACCCCAAAACAATGAGTAATAGTCCATGAAACGGGGCAGAATCGGCCAAAACTGCGATTGTTGATGACCGTAATCGCACCTTAGGTTCAACATCCATTGAAATCGCGTTGGGACCCAAAAACTGTGAGTAATAGTACATGAAACGGGCCAGAATCGGCCATAATTGCGAGTGTCACGACCGACACATAAACGCACCCCAGGGATCGTCAGTCATGGAAATAGCTCTGGGACACCAAAACGGTAAGTAATAGTCCATAAAAGAGCCTAGAATACGCCGAAATTGTGAGTGTTGATGACCGACATGTAAACGCACCACGGGGTTCGTTAATCATGAAAATCACCCGGGGACCCCAAAACAGTGAGTAATAGTCCACGAGATGGCCCAGAATCGGCAAGAACTGTGAGTGTTGATTACCGACATGTAAAGAACCCTGTGGTTCATTAATCGTGGAAATCACTCTGGGACCCAAAACAGTAAGTAATAGTCAATGAAACGGGCAAGAATCTGCCAAAACGTTGAGTGCTGATTACTAACACGTAAGGGCAACTTGGGGTTCAACAACTACAAAAATCATTTCGGGACCCCAAAATGGTAAGTAATAGTCCACGAAACGGGTCATATTTGGCCAAAATTGTGAGTGTTGAGGACGGACACGTAAACACACCCTGGGGGTCGTCAATCGTGGAAATTGCTCTGGCACACCAAAACACCGAGTAATAGTGCTCCAAACGGACAAAAATCGGCCAAAATTGTGAGTGTTGATGACAGACACGTAAACGCACCCCCGGGTTCGTCAGTCGTGGAAATCACTCCGGGACCCCAAAATAGTGAGTAATAGTCCATGAAACGGGCCAGAATTGGCCAAAACTATGAGTGTTGATGACCGACATGTAAATGCACCCTGGGGTTCGTGAATCGTGGAAATCAATCTGTGACCGCAAAACAGTGAGTAATACTCCACGAAACGGGACATAATCGGGGTTCAACAACTATGAAAATCGTTCCAGGACCGCAAAACAGTGAGTAATAGTCCATGAAACGGGTCAGAATTGGCCAAAACTGCGAGTGTTGACGACGGAGACGTAAACGCACCCCTAGGATCGTCAAACGTGGAAATCGCTCTGGGACCCTGAAACGTCAGTAATAGTGCATGAAACGGACCAGAGTCGGCCAAAATTGTGAATATTGATTACCGACATGTAAACGATCCCCAGGGTTTGTCAATCGTAGAAATCACTCCGGGACCCAAAACTGAGTAATAGTCCAAGAAACGGGCCGAAATAGGGCCAAACTGCGATTGTTGATGACCGACACGTAAGCGCACATTGGGGTTCAACACCCATGGAAATCGCTTTCAGACCCCAAAACCGTGAGTAATAGTCCACGAAACGAGCCAAAATCGGCCAAAATTGCGAGTGTTCACGACCGACACATAAACGCACCTCGGGGATCTTTAGTCGTGGAAATTGCTCTGGGGCCCCAGAACTGTGAGTAATAGTCCATGAAAGATCCAAGAATCGAAAATAACTAGGATTGCTGGTTAACGTCAGGTAAACGCACCCCAGGGTACATCAATCGTGGAAATCACACCGGGACCCCAAAACAATGAGTAATAGTCCATGAAACGGCCAGAATCAGCCAAAACTGCGATTGTTGATGACCGACATGTAAGCGCACCTTGTGGTTCAACATCCATGGAAATCGCTTTGGGACCCTAAAACAGTGAGTAATTGTCCACGAAACGGGTCTAAATTGAAAAAAACTGAGAGTGTTAATGACCGAGACGTAAATGCACCTAGAGGTTCATTAATCATGGAAATCACTCCTCGACCCCAAAACAATGAGTAATAGTCCATGAAATAGTGGAGACTCATACAAAACTGCGATTGTTGATGACCGACACGTAAGCGCACCTTGGGGTTCAACATCCATGGAAATCGCTTTGGGACCCCAAAACGGTGAGTAAGAGTCCACGAAACGGGCCAGAATCGGCCAAAATTGCGAGTGTTGATGACGGACATGTAAATGTACCCCGGGGTTCGTTAATCGTGGAAATCACTCCGGGACCCCAAAATAGTGAGTAATAATACACGAAATTGCCTAGAATCGCCCAAAACTGTGAGTGTTTATGACCGACACGTAAACGCACCCCGGGGTTCGTTAATCGTGGAAATCACCCCGGGACCCCAAAGTAGTGAGTAATACTCTATGAAACGGGTTAGAATCGGCCAAAACTATGATTGTTGATTTGGGACCCCAAAATGGTAAGTAATAGTCCACGAAACGGGCCAGAATCGGCCAAAACTGCGAGTGCTGATGACCGACATGTAAGCGCACCTTGGGGTTCAACAACTAGCTTCAGAACCCCACAACGGTGAGTAATAGTCCACGAAACGGGTCAGAATTGGCCAAAACTGTGAGTGTTGACGACGGACACGTAAACGCACCCCTAGGATCGTCCAACATGGAAATCGCTCTCGGACCACAAAACGGTGAGTAATAGTGCACGAAACGGACCAGAATCGGCCAAAATTGTGAATGTAGATGACTGAGGGAGTCCTGGACTAGGGGGTGTCCGGATAGCCGAACTATCATCATCGGCCGGACTCCAAGACTATGAAGATACAAGATTGAAGAGTTCGTCCCGTGTCCGGATGGGACATTCCTTGGCATGGAAGGCAAGCTTGGCGATACGGATATGTAGATCTCCTACCATTGTAACCGACTCTGTGTAACCCTAGCCCTCTCCGGTGTCTATATAAACCGGATGGTTTTAGTCCGTAGGACGACAACAATAACAACAATCATACCATAGGCTAGCTTCTAGGGTTTAGCCTCCTTGATCTCGTGGTAGATCTACTCTTGTAACATCCACATCATCAATATCAATCAAGCAGGACGGAGGGTTTTACCTCCATCAAGGGGGCCCGAACCTGGGTAAAACATCGTGTCCCTTGTCTCCTGTTACCATCCACCTAGACGCACAGTTCGGGACCCCCTACCCGAGATCCGCCGGTTTTGACACCGACATTGGTGCTTTCATTGAGAGTTCGTCTGTGTCGTCACCGATAGGCTCGATGGCTCCTTTGATCATCAACAACGACGCGGTCTAGGGTGAGACTTTTCTCCCCGGACAGATCTTCATATTCGGTGGCTTCGCACTGCGGGCCAATTCGGTTGGCCATCTGGAGCAGATCGAAAGCTACACCGCTGGCCGCCAGGTCAGATTTGGAAGTCTTAACTTCATGGCTGACATCCGCGGGGACTTGATCTTCAATGGATTTGAGCCACAGCCGAGCGCGCCGCACTGTCACGATGGGCATGATTTAGCTCTGCTGCCGGATAGTGCCCTGGAGGCCGCACACGAAACCGCTCCGACCCTTGATTCGGAGCCGGCTGCGCAGATCGAGGACGGGTGGTTAGACACCGCCTCGGGAGCTGCATCCTCTACGGTGATAGAGCCGAATACTGACTTTGTCCCTTCTGAAGCTCGTGACTCCAAGGCACCGAACTCCTTACCGGACTCCGAACCTCCAGCGCCCCCTTTAATCGAATCCCATTGGGCGTCGATCATAGAGTTCACCGCCGCGGACATCTTTCAACACTCACCTTTTGGCGATGTTTTGAGCTCGCTAAAATATATCTCGTTATCAGGAGAGCCCTGGCCCGACTGCGGTCAGGACGGTTGGGATGCGGACGATGAAGAAATTCAAGACCCACCCACCACCCACTTAGTAGCCACTGTTGAAGATTTAACCGACACGCTAAACTTCGACTACGGAGACATCGACTGTATGGACGACGATGCCGGAGCCGACCAAGAATCAGCGCCTACTGGGCACTGGAAAGCCACCTCAACTCACGACGTATACATGGTGGATACACCAAAAGGAAGTGAGAACAACGGGACGCGGCGAAGGATAATTCCCCCAAAAAACAACAAAAACGGTGACGCAAGCGCCGCCCGAAGTCCCGCCTCGATAACAACGGCACCCATACTAACCCAGCCGTCGAGCAGGGCGAACCAGTGGACGAGCAACCCATTCCCGACGAAAACAATAGTCCAGACGATCTCACGCGGGACACATCACCGGAGCATAAGAACCTTCACAGAAGGCTCGTCGCCACTGCAAGGACTTTGAAGAAGCAAAAGCGGAAGCTCAAAACGGCGGAAGATGTACTCAGAATGAGATGGAGCAAAGTACTCAAGACCGCAGATAAATACGGCGATAGTCAACACGCAAAGAGCTACCCGAAGCGCAAACTGTTGCCCGAATCTGACGAGGAGGCCATAGAGCCCCCACAGTCAAAAAAGATAGACGACCAGATAACAGGCTAAGAGCGGCAAGTGGCGCCGCACATAATCCGGCACATTTCCCAAATAAGGATCCTAGCAAAAATGATGGCCCAGTCAGGTCCATCTATGGGCCAAAAAAGAAGGCTCCAGGAAGCAACACAACCCGCCGAGTGTGAAAAGATAACGGCACACCTAAATACAGGGGCACCGCACACCCACTATGCTTCACCAACGAGGTACTGAATCACGAATTCCCAGCAGGATTCAAGCCTGTAAACATAGAGGCATATGACGGAACAATAGACCCCGGAGTCTGGATTGAGGATTATATCCTACACATACATATGGCTAGAGGAAACGATCTCCACGCCATAAAATACCTACCCCTCAAGCTCAAAGGGCCAGCTCGACATTGGCTCAAAATCCTCCCAGAAAATTCCATTGGAAGTTGGGAAGATCTTGAGGATGCATTTCGAGCAAATTTTCAGGGAACTTATGTCCGCCCTACGGACGCAGACGATTTAAGTCACATAACTCAACAGCCCAGGGAGTCAGCACGCAAATTCTGGAACATGTTCCTCACCAAAAAGAACCAAATAGTCGACTGTCCGGACGCCGAAGCCTAAGCAGCCTTTAAACATAATGTCCAAGACGAATGGCTCGCCAGACACCTCGGCTAGGAAAAACCTAGAACAATGGCCACATTGACAAGCCTCATGACCCGCTTTTGCACGGGGGAAGATAGCTGGCTAGCAAGATGTAGCACCAGCGACCCGAGTACATCCGAGGTCAGGGATGGAAATGGGAAATCACGACGCAGAAAATATTAGCGCAGGAATAAGGAAAGCGGCCCAAACAGCACGGCCGTCAATGCCGGATTCAAAAGCTCTCGGCCGAACAAAAAAACAATGCCCCTTAAGGACAACAGTGACGAACTATCCAACCTAAACAAAATCATGGATAGGATATGTCAAATCCACAGTACCCCCGGGAAGCCTGCAAACCATACCCACAGAGATTGTTGGGTCTTCAAGCAGTCCGGCCGACTTAACATCGAAAACAAGGGGCTCGAAACACCAAGCGAAGACGATGACGAATCCCACAGGCAGCAGACCGGAACACAGAAGACTTTCCCACTAGAGGTCAAAACAGTGAACTCACTTCATGTGATAAACTATGCGGAAGCAATATAAACCTGCTATACCAGGACACCATCCGCAGAATGGGGATAGACCCTACCAAAATTCGCCATAGCAACACTTACTTCAAAAGAGTGACGCAGGCCCTTATGCCAAGTGTACAGTCTCTGTACTACTAAAAGTTGTGTTCGGTTCACCCGGCAAATTCCTTTGCGAAAAGCTAATCTTCCATATCGCCCCATTCAAAAGTAGCCATCAAGCACTACAGGGACGCGAAGCTTTCGCCCGCTTTAACGCAATACCGCATTTACGCGTCTGTTGTACTCAAAATGCCCGGTCCACGTGGCGTCATCCCATTAAAGGGAAACTCTGAGTGTTCCTTGACCACGGAAAACGTGAGACTGCCTTGACAGCCGCACATTAATCCAACCTTGCTGATGAAAGCACCTAAAAACAGGTCATTTAGACCTCAGACACAGTTAGGCGAGTCCGACATAAATAAACAAGGGGCTTCCCAGCCGCACACCTCTTTACAAGGGGATGAACATATAAACAATGAGAGAAAATAAAGCTCAATCTTTCCAAATCATACTCTGTTTTAAATACATCTTTTGCACGATAGTTTTTCCAAACTAAGTTCTTCTCTTTTACAAATGAATCACGTGCTACACCCGTCCAGGATACAGCACAACGGAGACACAGGCGCAGACATGCAGCAGGGACCCGTTACAAGGATTCTCTTCAGATTAAGACCCTGCGTAAACCTTTCTTACTGTCTCTTGTTGATACTCATCCCCCGGTTTCCTACCATAACCGAGGAGGAGGCTGGCGTTTTGGCATCATCCGCGTCAGAAGTTTCCGCCTGTGCCTAGACATTAGGGGCTTAGGGCACTGTTCTGCCCGTTATCATAAAGTCCGAATACCTTAGGGACTGTTCGGCATCTCGAGTTAGGCCTTATATGCATCAGCTCCGAATCATGTCTTTGGCCAAATGTTGGGTTTGCCCGACTCCTGTGTTTTTCTGCCTTACGTTCCGCTCCATCGGCTAACGCGGCACCAGGAGAACTACTGCGATTGCGCCCCGGTTCGGCCGGGCGAGCACCTCAGTAGAGAAAGCCGAAAACTGACTGTCATGATACAGCGAGAGACTGGTCAACCACTCGATCGACTATTGGAATGTTTAGAATTCCTCCGCTTTGACGAAGGACCGCTTCCCGTTCAGGCACACACGCGCCCCGAGTTCGGAGAGCGCGGTGCCTCTAGGGGCTATATCCTAGCCCCACCATCGAGCTCCTATGGCTAAGTGAAAGTGATAAAGCATTATAGTCCGGTTGCCTAGTTTGCTACGCTATCACCTCCTTCAAAGGACCAAGACATTGGATTAAGTGTGAAAATGCGCTTTTTTTGCAAACACCCCCACACTATGTATGTGGGGGCTGAAGCGAAAGACTGCCATCTTTCAGGTTATATATACATATACATTAACGACCGCACAGGAGAT
This sequence comes from Triticum aestivum, assembly GCF_018294505.1. Classification (NCBI taxonomy): domain Eukaryota; kingdom Viridiplantae; phylum Streptophyta; class Magnoliopsida; order Poales; family Poaceae; genus Triticum; species Triticum aestivum. Next base: position 673,020,081 of record NC_057804.1, read on the forward strand.
ATTTCAATACTTGAACGCACAAGTATAAAAAGTCGTTATATTATAAATATGATCTCAAAAATCATACATGTCATTTGAACATGACATTTTTCGAGCACTGCGACTCTATTAAACGAGCGCCCTACAGTATGTCTTAACACGGGCAAGAGCCATCCGTGCACCTCTATGCAGGACGACTGCTTCATCGCCTTGATATGCGGCACCGCCCCAAGGAATTGCTGCAATAAACCAAAATAACTTTTCGGCTTGGGCCTTTCTGGCCACAGATGAGCTATCACATCCGTCATGGCTAGTCCGGACAATCTATTCAGCTCAGCCCACTCAGCTAACTGATCGGTCAACGGCAGTGGACGCTTCGGACTATGTAATTGAGACCAAAACAGCTCTTCCATTTGATGATCCTTCTAACTTTGGAAGTGCCGAACTGCATCCGCCGCACTCACCGCCAAATCCAAATAAGGATCCTCCGCACTCCACAGCTGGCCCAATTGAGCATACCTCGGATCCGTGAATTTCCTACGCAACAGGAAGGGCTTTCCAGCCACCATGTCTCCGGCCTGACGCAGTTCCTCCTTTATAGCCCGCATTGCAGAACGGGCATCCTTGGCTTCGGTGGTGGCCTTCTTCAGGTCCTCTTGCTCTTCTTGGCGTTCTCTTTCAAGAACCTTATAGCGGTTGGTAGCATATTTTAATTTCACGGCCATTTCGGCCATTTCCTCCCTGCTTCGGCAGTGAGCAGCCTTCTCGGCTTTTAGCTCCTCCGCTGCCTTCAAGGCAGCCACATCACCTTTTTTGGCTTGGTCCTTGGCTCGAGCAAGCTCCGCCCGAAGGTCTTCCACAACAGCGGCACCATCTGCATCAAGCATACACGTTGTAAGGAGTGGGCGTCAGCTCCCTTACCAGGTGAGCGCGGAAAAACCATTTACCTTGCGACTCGTCAAGTCGTTTCTTGACCAACGTGATGTCCGCATCCGCAACATCGAGTTGCCGCTTCAGTTCGGCAACTCTATCAGTCCGGCTGGCCACCGAACGCTCTGCCACCTGCATAGGAAAGGCGACATTTCGTAACTAAGATTATGATCCTCAGCACGATGTCGCTTTCGACAACATACCGAGTCTCAGGGGCTACTATCTATACAGGGCACACCCTATGTGCAACACTGCCACAAGGTATGTCATTTTTTTTGCGTACCTCAAACCCCTTCAGTAAACTTCCGACGGCCTCATGTAACCCGCTTTCGGCGGATGAGATCCTTTCAATCACCGCACTCATTAATGCGCGGTGATCTTCTGAGAGAGACACCCTCTCGAGCAAATCCAGCAGCTCCACCGGCCGCACTCCAGTAGGTGCCGAAGTCCCAGGCCCTGCCGGACTCGGGGAGACCCTCCGTAACGACACCTCAGGGTCGTCCGCCCCGCCTGATGGGTCGGCAAATGGAGGCGTTTCGCTCTCCATCATCTCTGGACGAAGGTCCCCCGAGGATGAGCTCTGCTGGGAAGGGCTGAGATCCGAACTACAAGGTAAAAACTTCGGTTATCCTTAGAAATAAAATAGGGTTGCCTTTTATTGTAAAACTTCCTTTTTTCTACTTACGGCTCGCTGGAGGGCTGATTCCTTTGGGGATACTGTCCGGCCGAGACTCCTCCCGGCGCAGGACCTTCCGGTGTAGATTTCTTTCCCCGCTTCGAGGCTTTGGCCTCCGGGTTTTCGGAAGCGATCCTCTTCTCCCCCTGGAGGGAGGGATTATTGATTCCCCCCTTACTGAGAGACTCCTTCACAGAGGTGGTAGCCTCCCTGTTCCCCCCTTCGCCTTCCTCCGAAGGCGCAACCTCCCAAATTTTGATTAACACGGGATTCGGCGTGCTCTCAGGGAGGGGGCCCGGACACCATATCAGTTTCGCTTGCGCTATCCACTCCTGTTCAAGGGATAGCTGGTTAAAAGGCAAGTCCATGATAAATAAATGGATGATATGTCCGGTCATAGGGCTACTTACTTGAGTATCCGGGCGATTGCAGCTTAGGCCAGCGTCCTCGGTCAAGTCCGGACACACTTATTGTTTATGACCGACACGTAAGCACACCTTGGGGTTCGACAACCATGGAAATCACTTTGGTACCCCAAAACGGTGAGTAATAGTCCACAAAACGGGCCAGAACCGGCCAAAATTGCGAGTGTTGACGACGGACACATAAACGCACCCCGGGGATCGTCAGTCGTGGAAATAGCTCTGGTCCATGAAGGAGCCCAAAATAAAAAATAACTAGGATTGCTGGTGAACGACAGGTAAATGCACCCCGCGGTACGTCAATCGTGGAAATCACACCGGGAACCAAAACAATGACTAATAGTCCAAGAAACGACCAGAATCGGCCCAAACTATGATTGTTTATGACCGACACGTAAGCACACCTTGGGGTTCGACAACCATGGAAATCGCTTTGGTACCCCAAAATGGTGAGTAATGGTCCACAAAACAGGCCAGAACCGGCCAAAATTGCGAGTGTTGACGACGGACACATAAACGCACCCTAGGGATCGTCACTCATGGAAATACCTCTCGGACCCCCAAAACGGTGAGGAAGAGTCCATGAAAGAGCCCAAAATCGAACAAAACTAGGATTGCTGGTGAATGACTCATAAACGGACCCCGAGGTACGTCAATCGTGCGAATCGCTCCTGGACCCCAAAACAATGAGTAATAGTCCATGAAGCGGGGCAGAATCGGCCAATACTGCGATTTTCGACGACCGACACGTAAGCGCACCTTGGGGTTCAACATCCATGGAAATCGCTTTGGGACCCCAAAACGGTGAGTAATAGTCCATGAAACGGGCCAGAATCGGCCAAAATTGCGTCTGTTGACGACCGACACACAAACGCACCCCGGGGATCATCAATCGTGGAAATAGCTCTGGGACCCCAAAACGGTAAGTAATAGTACATGAAAGAACCCAGAATCGGCCAAAATTGTGAGTGTTGACGACCGACATGTAAACGCACCCTGGGGTTCGTTAATCATGAAAATCACCCTGGGACCCCAAAATAGTGAGTAATAGTCCACGAGGTGGCCCAGAATCGGCCAGAACTTTGAGTGTTGATGACCGACACGTAAACGCACCCCCAGGTTCGTTAATCATGTAAATCAATCCGGGACCCCAAAACGTGAGTAATAGTCAACGAAACGGGCAAGAATCGGCCAAAACTGCGAGTGCTAATGACCGACATATAAGCGCACCTTGGGGTTCAACAACTATGGAAATCGCTTCAGAACCCCACAACAGTGAGTAATAGGCCACGAAACGGGTCAGAATTGGCCAAAACTTTGAGTGTTGACGACGGACACGTAAACGCACCCCTAGGATCGTCCAACGTGGAAATCGCTCTCGGACCACAAAACGGTGAGTAATAGTGCACGAAACGGACTAAAATCGGCCAAAATTGTGAATGTTGATGACTAACACGTAAACGCACCCCGGGGTTCGTCAATCGTAGAAATCACTCCGGGACCCAAAACTGAATAATAGTTCAAGAAACGGGCCAGAATCGGCCCAAACTTCGATTGTTTATGACCGACACGTAAGCGCACCTTGGGGTTCGACAACCATGGAAATCGCTTTGGTACCCCAAAACGGTGAGTAATAGTCCACAAAACGGGCCAGAACCGACCAAAATTGCGAGTGTTGACGACGGACACATAAACGCACCCCAGGGATCGTCAGTCGTGGAAATAGCTCTGGGCCCCAGAATGATGAGTAATAGTCCATGAAAGAGCCCAGAATCATAAATAACTAGGATTGCTGGTGAACGACAGCTAAACGCACCCCGGGCTACATCAATCGTGGAAATCACACCGGGAACCCAAAACAATGACTAATAGTCTAAGAAACGGCAAGAATCGGCCAAAACTGCGATTGTTGATGACCGATACGTAAGCGCATCTTGGGGGTGGTCAAAAACCATGGAAATCGCTTTGGGACCCCTAAACGGTGAGTAATTGTCCACGAAACGCGTCAGAATCGACAAACACCACGAGTGTTAATGACCGAGACATAAACGCACCCCGGGGTTCGTTAATCATGGAAATCACTCCTCGACCCCAAAACAATGAGTAATAGTCACTAAAACGGGCCAGAATCGGATAAAACTGTGAGTGTTGATGACCAACACGTAAATGCACCCCGGGGTTCGTTAATCGTGGAAATCAATCCGGGACCCCAAAACAATGAGTAATAGTCCACGAATCGGCCAAAATTGTGAGTGTTGATGACTGACATGTAAGCGGACCTTGGGGTTCAACAACTATGGAAATCACTTTAGGACCCCACAACGGTGAGTAATAGTCCACAAACAGGCCAGAATCGGCCAAAATTGTGAGTGTTGAAGACGGACACATAAACGCACCCTAGGGATCGTCACTCGTGGAAATAGCTCTCGGACCCCCAAAACGGTGAGGAAGAGTCCATGAAGGAGCCCAAAATCGAACAAAACTAGGATTGGTGGTGAATGACACATAAACGGACCCCGAGGTACGTCAATCGTGCAAATCGCTCCTGGACCCCAAAACAATGAGTAATAGTCCATGAAACGGGGCAGAATCGTCCAATACTGCGATTTTCGATGACCATGGAAATTGCTCTCGGACCACAAAACGATGAGTAATAATGCACGAAACGGACCAGAATCGGCCAAAATTGTGAATGTTGATGAGCGACAAGTAAACGCAAACCGGGGTTCGTTAATCGTAGAAATCACTCCGGGGCCCAAAACTGAGTAATAGTTCAAGAAACGGGCCAGAATCGGCCCAAACTGTGATTGTTTATGACCGACACGTAAGCACACCTTGGGGTTCGACAACCATGGAGATCGCTTTGGTACCCCAAAATGGTGAGTAATGGTCCACAAAACGGGCCAGAACCGGCCAAAATTGCGAGTGTTGACGACGGACACATAAACGCACCCCGGGGATCGTCAGTCGTGGAAATAGCTCTGGGCCCCAGAATGATGAGTAATAGTCCATGAAAGAGCCCAGAATCAAAAATAACTAGGATTGCTGGTGAACGATAGGTAAACGCACCCCGGGGTACGTCAATCGTGGAAATCACACCGAGAACCCAAAACAATGACTAATAGGCCAAGAAATGGCCAGAATCGGCCAAAACTTCAATTGTTGATGACCGATACGTAAGCGCACCTTGGGGGTTCAAAAATTAGGGAAATCGCTTTGGGACCCCAAAACAATGAGTAATTTCCATGAAATGGGTCAGAATCGACAAAAACCACGAGTGTTAATGACCGAGAGATAAACGCACCCCGTGGTTCGTTAATCATGGAAATCACTCCTCGACCCCACAACAATGAGTAATAGTCACTGAAACGGGCCAGAATCGGCTAAAATTGTGAGTGTTGATGATCGACACGTAAATGCACCCCGGGGTTCATTAATCGTGGAAATCAATTCGGGACCCCAAAACAATGAGTAATAGTCCACGAATCGGCCAAAATTGTGAGTGTTGATGACCGACATGTAAGCGGACCTTGCAGTTCAACAACTATGGAAATCGCTTTAGGATCCCACAACGGTGAGTAATAGTCCACAAACAGGCTACAATCGGCCAAAATTACGAGTGTTGACGACAGACACATAAACGCACCCTAGGGATCGTCAGTCATGGAAATAGCTCTCGGACCCCCAAAACGGTGAGGAAGAGTCCATGAAAGAGCCCAAAATCGAACAAAACTAGGCATGCTGGTGAATGACACATAAACGGACCCCGAGGTACGTTAATCGTGCAAATCGCTCCTAGACCCCAAAACAATGAGTAATAGTCCATGAAACGGGTCAGAATCGGCCAATACTACGATTTTCGAGGACCGACACGTAAGCGCACCTTGGGGTTCAACATCCATGGAAATCGCTTTGGGACCCCAAAACGGTGAGTAATAGTCCATGAAACGGGCCAGAATCGGCCAAAATTGCGTATGTTGACGACCGACACACAAACGCACCCCGGGGATCATCAATTGTGGAAATAGCTCTGGGACCCCAAAACGGTAAGTAATAGTACATGAAAGAACCCAGAATCGGCCAAAATTGTGAGTGTTGACGACCGACATGTAAACACACCCTGGTGTTCGTTAATCATGAAAATCACCCTGGGACCCCAAAATAGTGAGTAATAGTCCACGAGGTGGCCCAGAATCGGCCAGAACTTTGAGTGTTGATGACCGACACGTAAACGCACCCCCAGGTTCGTTAATCGTGGAAATCAGTCCGGGACCCCAAAACGTGAGTAATAGTCAACGAAACGGGCAAGAATCGGCCAAAACTGCGAGTGCTAATGACCGACATATAAGCGCACCTTAGGGTTCAACAACTCTGGAAATCGCTTCAGAACCCCACAACAGTGAGTAATAGTCCATGAAACGGGTCAGAATTGGCCAAAACTTTGAGTGTTGACGAAGGACACGTAAACGCACCCCTAGGATCGTCCAACGTGGAAATCGCTCTCGGACCACAAAACGGTGAGTAATAGTGCATAAAACGGACTAGAATCGGCCAAAATTGTGAATGTTGATGACTAACACGTAAACGCACCCCGGGGTTCGTCAATCGTAGAAATCACTCCGGGACCCAAAACTGAATAATAGTTCAAGAAACAGGCCAGAATCGGCCCAAACTGCGATTGTTTATGACCGACACGTAAGCGCACCTTGGGGTTCGACAACCATGGAAATCACTTTGGTACCCCAAAACGGTGAGTAATAGTCCACAAAACGGGCCAGAACCGGCCAAAATTGCGAGTGTTGACGACGGACACATAAACGCACCCCGAGGATCATCAGTCATGGAAATAGCTCTGGTCCATGAAGGAGCCCAGAATAAAAATAACTAGGATTGCTGGTGAACGACAGGTAAATGCACCCCACGGTACGTCAATCGTGGAAATCACACCGGGAACCAAAACAATGACTAATAGTCCAATAAACGACCAGAATCGGCCCAAACTGTGATTGTTTATGACCGACACGTAAGCACACCTTGGGGTTCGACAACCATGGAAATCGCTTTGGTACCCCAAAATGGTGAGTAATGGTCCACAAAACGGGCCAGAACCGGCCAAAATTGCGAGTGTTGACGACGGACACATAAACGCACCCTAGGGATCCTCACTCGTGGAAATAGCTCTCGGACCCCCAAAACGGTGAGGAAGAGTCCATGAAAGAGCCCAAAATCGAACAAAACTAGGATTGCTGGTGAATGACTCATAAACGGACCCCGAGGTACGTCAATCGTGCAAATCGCTCCTGGACCCCAAAACAATGAGTAATAGTCCATGAAGCGGGGCAGAATCGGCCAATACTGCGATTTTCGACGACCGACACGTAATCGCACCTTGGGGTTCAACATCCATGGAAATCGCTTTGGGACCCCAAAACGGAGAGTAATAGTCCATGAAACGGGCCAGAATCGACCAAAATTGCGTCTGTTGACGACCGACACACAAACGCACCCCGGGGATCATCAATCGTGGAAATAGCTCTGGGACCCCAAAACGGTAAGTAATAGTACATGAAAGAACCCAGAATCGGCCAAAATTGTGAGTGTTGACGACCGACATGTAAACGCACCCTGGGGTTCGTTAATCATGAAAATCACCCTGGGACCCCAAAATAGTGAGTAATAGTCCACGAGGTGGCCCAGAATCGGCCAGAACTTTGAGTGTTGATGACCGACACGTAAACGCACCCCCAAGTTCGTTAATCGTGGAAATCAATCCAGGACCCCAAAACGTGAGTAATAGTCAACGAAACGGGCAAGAATCAGCCAAAACTGCGAGTGCTAATGACCGACATATAAGCGCACCTTGGGGTTCAACAACTATGGAAATCGCTTCAGAACCCCACAACAGTGAGTAATAGGCCACGAAACGGGTCAGAATTGGCCAAAACTTTGAGTGTTGACGACGGACACGTAAACGCACCCCTAGGATCGTCCAACGTGGAAATCGCTCTCGGACCACAAAACGGTGAGTAATAGTGCACGAAACGGACTAGAATCGGCCAAAATTGTGAATGTTGATGACTAACACGTAAACGCACCCCGGGGTTCGTCAATCGTAGAAATCACTCCGGGACCCAAAACTGAATAATAGTTCAAGAAACGGGCCAGAATCGGCCCAAACTGCGATTGTTTATGACCGACACGTAAGCGCACCTTGGGGTTCGACAACCATGGAAATCGCTTTGGTACCCCAAAACGGTGAGTAATAGTCCACAAAACGGGCCAGAACCGGCGAAAATTGTGAGTGTTGACGACGGACACATAAACGCACCCCGGGGATCGTCAGTCGTGGAAATAGCTCTGGGCCCCAGAATGATGAGTAATAGTCCATGAAAGAGCCCAGAATCATAAATAACTAGGATTGCTGGTGAACGACAGCTAAACGCACTCCGGGCTACATCAATCGTGGAAATCACACCGGGAACCCAAAACAATGACTAATAGTCTAAGAAACGGCAAGAATCGGCCAAAACTGCGATTGTTGATGACCGATACGTAAGCGCACCTTGGGGGGTCAAAAACCATGGAAATCGCTTTGGGACCCCTAAACGGTGAGTAATTGTCCACGAAACGCGTCAGAATCGACAAACACCACGAGTGTTAATGACCGAGACATAAACGCACCCCGGGGTTCGTTAATCATGGAAATCACTCCTCGACCCCAAAACAATGAGTAATAGTCACTGAAACGGGCCAGAATCGGATAAAACTGTGAGTGTTGATGACCAACACGTAAATGCACCCCGGGGTTCGTTAATCGTGGAAATCAATCCGGGACCCCAAAACAATGAGTAATATCCACGAATCGGCCAAAATTGTGAGTGTTGATGACTGACATGTAAGCGGACCTTGGGGTTCAACAACTATGGAAATCACTTTAGGACCCCACAACGGTGAGTAGTAGTCCACAAACAGGCCAGAATCGGCCAAAATTGCGAGTGTTGAAGACGGACACATAAACGCACCCTAGGGATCGTCACTCGTGGAAATAGCTCTCGGACCCCCAAAACGGTGAGGAAGAGTCCATGAAAGAGCCCAAAATCGAACAAAACTAGGATTGCTGGTGAATGACACATAAACGGACCCCGAGGTACGTCAATCGTGCAAATCGCTCCTGGACCCCAAAACAATGAGTAATAGTCCATGAAACGGGGCAGAATCGTCCAATACTGCGATTTTCGATGACCAACATGTAAGCGCACCTTGGGGTTCAACATCCATGGAAATCGCTTTGGGACCCCAAAACGGTGAGTAATAGTCCATGAAACGGGCCAGAATCGGCCAAAATTGCGTCTGTTGATGACCGACACACAAATGCACCCCGGGATCATCAATCGTGGAAATAGCTCTGGGACCCCAAAACGGTAAGTAATAGTACACAAAAGAACCCAGAATCGGCCAAAATTGTGAGTGTTGACGACTGACATGTAAACGCACCCTAGGGTTCGTTAACCGTGAAAATCACCCCGGGACCCCAAAATAGTGAGTAATAGTCCACGAGGTGGCCCAGAATCAGCCAGAACTGTGAGTGTTGATGACCGACATGTAAAGAACCCCGGGGTTCATTAATCGTGGAAATCACTCCGGGACCCCAAAACAGTAAATAATAGTCCATGAAACGGGCTAGAATCGGCCAACACTTTAAGTGTTGATCACCGTCATGTAAGCGCAACTTGGGGTTCAACAACTATGGAAAACGTATCGGGACCTCAAAACGGTAAGTAATAGTCCAGGGAATGGGTCAGAATTGGCCAAAATTGTGAGTGTTGAGGACGGACACTTAAACGCACCCCGGGGGTCGTCAATCGTGGAAATCGCTCTGGCACCCCAAAACAATGAGTAATAGTGCTCGAAACTGACAAAAATCGGCCAAAATTGTGATTGTTGATGACAGACACGTAAACGAACCCCGGTGTTTGTTAATCGTGGAAATCACTTCGGGACCCAAAATAGTGAGTAACAGTCACTGAAATGGGCCAGAATCGGCCAAAACTGTGAGTGTTGATGACCGACACGTAAACGCACCCCCAGGTTCGTTAATCGTGGAAATCAATCCGGGACCCCAAAACGTGAGTAATAGTCCACGAAATGGGCCAGAATTGGCCAAAACTGTGAGTGCTGATGACTGACATGTATGCGCACCTTGGGGTTCAACAACTATGGAAATCGCTTTAGAACCCCACAACGGTGATTAATAGTCCACCAAACTGGTCAAAATTGGCCAAAACTATGAGTGCTGATGACGGACACGTAAACGCACCCCTAGGATCGTCCAACATGGAAATTGCTCTCGGACCACAAAACGGTGAGTAATAGTGCACGAAACGGACCAGAATCGGCCAAAATTGTGAATGTTGATGACTGACACGTAAATGCACCCCGGGGTTCGTCAATCGTAGAAATTACTCCGGGAACCAAAACTGAGTAATAGTCCAAGAAACGGGCCAGAATCGGCCCAAACTGCGATTGTTTATGACCGACAGGTAAGCGCACCTTGGGGTTCGACAACCATGGAAATTGCTTTGGTACCCCAAAACGGTGAGTAATAGTCCACAAAACGGGCCAGAACCAGCCAAAATTGCGAGTGTTGAAGACGAACACATAAACGCATCCCGGGGATCGTTAGTCGTGGAAATAGCTCTGGGTCCCAGAATGATGAGTAATAGTCCATGAAAGAGCCCAGAATCAAAAATAACTAGGATTGCCGGTCAACGATAGGTAAACGCACCCCGGGGTACGTCAATCGTGGAAATCACACCGGGAACCCAAAACAATGACTAATAGTCCAAGAAACAGCAAGAATCGGCCAAAACTGCGATTGTTGATGACCGATACATAAGCGCACCTTGGAGGTTCAAAAACCATGGAAATCGCTTTTGGACACCAAAACGGTGATTAATTGTCCATGAAACGGGTCAGAATCAAAAAAACCACGAGTGTTAATGACCGAGACATAAACGCACCCCAGGGTTTGTTAATCATGGAAATCACTCCTCGACCCCAAAACAATGAGTAAGAGTCACTGAAACGGGCCAGAATCGGCTAAAACTATGAGTGTTGATGACTGACACGTAAATGCACCCTAGGGTTCGTTAATCATGAAAATCAATCCTGGACCCCAAAACAATGAGTAATAGTCCACGAATCGGCCAAAATTATGAGTGTTGATGACCGACATGTAAGCGGACCTTCGGGTTCAACAACTATGGAAATCACTTTAGGACCCCACAATGGTGAGTAATAGTCCACAAACAGGCCAGAATCGGCCAAAATGCGAGTGTTGGCGACGGACACATAAACACACCCTAGGGATCATCACTCGTGGAAATAGCTCTGGGACCCCCAAAACGGTTAGGAAGAGTCCATGAAAGAGCCCAGAATCGAACAAAACTAGGATTGCTGGTGAATGACACGTAAACGGACCCCGAGGTACGTCAATCGTGCAAATCACTCCTGGACCCCAAAACAATGAGTAATAGTCCATGAAACGGGGCAGAATCGGCCAATACTACAATTTTTGATGACCGACACGTAAACGCACCTTGGGGTTCAACATCCATGGAAATCGCTTTGGGACCCCAAAACGGTGAGTAATAGTTCATGAAACGGGCCAGAATCGACCATAATTGCGTCTGTTGATGACCGACACACAAACGCACCCGGGGGATCATCAATCGTGGAAATAGCTCTGGGACACCAAAACGGTAAGTAATAGTCCATGGAAGAACCCAGAATCGGCCAAAATTGTGAGTGTTGATGACCGACATATAAACGCACCCTGGGGTTCATTAATCGTGAAAATCACCCCGGGACCCCAAAACAGTGAGTAATAGTCCATGAGATGGCCTAGAATCGGCCAGAACTGTGAGTGTTGATGACCGACATGTAAAGAACCCCGGGGTTCGTTAATCATGGAAATCACTCTGGGACCCCAAAACAGTAAGTAATAGTCCATGAAACGGGCAAGAATCGGCCAACACTTTAAGTGTTTATGACCGACACGTAAGTGCAACTTGGGGTTCAACAACTACGGAAAACGTTTCGGGACCTCAAAACGGAAAGTAATAGTCCATGGAACAGGTCAGAATTGGCCAAAACTGTGAGTGTTGGGCACGGACACTTAAACGCACCCCGGGGGTCGTCAATCGTGGAATTCACTCTTGCACCCCAAAACAATGAGTAATAGTGCTCGAAACGGACACAAATCGGCCAAAATTATGAGTGTTGATGACAAACACGTAAATGCACCAAGGTATTTGTTAATCGTGGAAATCACTTCGGGACCCCAAAATAGTGAGTAACAGTCACTGAAACGGGCCAGAATCGGCCAAAACTGTCAGTGTTGATGACCGACATGTAAACGCACCCCAGGTTCGTTAATCATGGAAATCAATCCGGGACGCCAAAACGTGAGTAATAGTCCACGGAATGGGCCAGAATCGGCCAAAACTGCGAGTGCTGATGACCGACATGTAAGCGCACCTTGGGGTTCAACAACTATGGAAATCGCTTTAGAACCCCACAACGGTGAGTAATAGTCCATGAAACGGGTCATAATTGGCCAAAACTATGAGTGTTGACGACGGACACGTAAACGCACCCCTAGGATCGTCCAACGTGGAAATCGCTCTCGGACCACAAAACAGTGAGTAATAGTGCACGAAATGGACCAGAATCGGCCGAATTTGTGAATGTTCATGACCGACACGTAAATGCACCCCGGGGTTCGTCAATCGTAGAAATCACTCCGGGACCAAAAACTGAGTAATAGTCCAAGAAACGGGCCAGAATCGGCCCAAACTGCGATTGTTTATGACCGGCAGGTAAGCACACCTCGGGGTTCGACAACGATGGAAATCGCTTTGGTACCCCAAAACGGTGAGTAATAGTCCACAAAACGGGCCAGAACCGTCCAAAATTGCGAGTGTGGATGACGGACACATAAACACACTGCGGGGATCGTTAGTCGTGGAAATAGCTCTGGGGCCCCAGAATGATGAGTAATAGTCCATGAAAGAGCCCAGAATCAAAAATAACTAGGATTGCCGGTCAACGATAGGTAAACGCACCCCGGGGTACGTTAATCGTGGAAATCACACCGGGAACCCAAAACAATGACTAATAGTCCAAGAAACGGCAAGAATCGGCCAAAACTGCGATTGTTGATGACCGATACATAAGCGCACCTTGGTGGTTCAAAAACCATGGAAATCGCTTTTGGACACCAAAACGGTGATTAATTGTCCACGAAACGGGTCAGAATCGACAAAAACCACGAGTGTTAATGACCGAGACATAAACGCACCCCAGGGTTTGTTAATCATGGAAATCACTCCTCGACCCCAAAACAATGAGTAAGAGACACTGAAACGGGCCAGAATCGGCTAAAACTATGAGTGTTGATGACTGACACGTAAATGCACCCTAGGGTTCGTTAATCGTGAAAATCAATCCTGGACCCCAAAACAATGAGTAATAGTCCACGAATCGGCCAAAATTATGAGTGTTGATGACCGACATGTAAGCGGACCTTCGGGTTCAACAACTATGGAAATCACTTTAGGACCCCACAATGGTGAGTAATAGTCCACAAATAGGCCAGAAATCGGCCAAAATGCGAGTGTTGGCGACGGACACATAAACACACCCTAGTGATCATCACTCGTGGAAATAGCTCTGGGACACCCAAAACGGTTAGGAAGAGTCCATGAAAGAGCCCAGAATCGAACAAAACTAGGATTGCTGGTGAATGACACGTAAACGGACCCCGAGGTACGTCAATCATGCAAATCACTCCTGGACCCCAAAACAATGAGTAATAGTCCATGAAACGGGGCAGAATCGGCCAATACTACAATTTTTGATGACCGACACGTAAACGCACCTTGGGGTTCAACATCCATGGAAATCGCTTTGGGACCCCAAAACGGTGAGTAATAGTTCATGAAACGGGCCAGAATCGACCATAATTGCGTCTGTTGATGACCGACACACAAACGCACCCGGGGGATCATCAATCGTGGAAATAGCTCTGGGACACCAAAACGGTAAGTAATAGTCCATGGAAGAACCCAGAATCGGCCAAAATTGTGAGTGTTGATGACCGACATATAAACGCACCCTGGGGTTCATTAATCGTGAAAATCACCCCGGGACCCCAAAACAGTGAGTAATAGTCCATGAGATGGCCTAGAATCGGCCAGAACTGTGAGTGTTGATGACCGACATGTAAAGAACCCCGGGGTTCGTTAATCATGGAAATCACTCTGGGACCCCAAAACAGTAAGTTATAGTCCATAAAACGGGCAAGAATCGGCCAACACTTTAAGTGTTTATGACCGACACGTAAGTGCAACTTGGGGTTCAACAACTATGGAAAACGTTTCGGGACCTCAAAACGGAAAGTAATAGTCCATGGAACAGGTCAGAATTGGCCAAAACTGTGAGTGTTGGGCACGGACACTTAAACGCACCCCGGGGGTCGTCAATCGTGGAATTCACTCTTGCACCCCAAAACAATGAGTAATAGTGCTCGAAACGGACACAAATCGGCCAAAATTATGAGTGTTGATGACAAACACGTAAATGCACCAAGGTATTTGTTAATCGTGGAAATCACTTCGGGACCCCAAAATAGTGAGTAACAGTCACTGAAACGGGCCAGAATCGGCCAAAACTGTCAGTGTTGATGACCGACACGTAAATGCACCCCCAGGTTCGTTAATCATGGAAATCAATCCGGGACGCCAAAACGTGAGTAATAGTCCACGGGATGGGCCAGAATCGGCCAAAACTGCGAGTGCTGATGACCGACATGTAAGCGCACCTTGGGGTTCAACAACTATGGAAATCGCTTTAGAACCCCACAACGGTGAGTAATAGTCCATGAAACGGGTCATAATTGGCCAAAACTATGAGTGTTGACGACGGACACGTAAACGCACCCCTAGGATCGTCCAACGTGGAAATCGCTCTCGGACCACAAACCAGTGAGTAATAGTGCACGAAATGGACCAGAATCGGCCAAATTTGTGAATGTTCATGACCGACACGTAAACGCACCCCGGGGTTCGTCAATCGTAGAAATCACTCCGGGACCCAAAACTGAGTAATAGCCCAAGAAACGGGCCAGAATCGGCCCAAACTGCGATTGTTTATGACCGGCAGGTAAGCACACCTCGGGGTTCGACAACGATGGAAATCGCTTTGGTACCCCAAAACGGTGAGTAATAGTCCACAAAACGGGCCAGAACCGTCCAAAATTGCGAGTGTGGATGACGGACACATAAACACACTGCGGGGATCGTTAGTCGTGGAAATAGCTCTGGGGCCCCAGAATGATGAGTTATAGTCCATGAAAGAGCCCAGAATCAAAAATAAATAGGATTGCTGGTGAACGACAGGTACACGCACCCCGGGGTACGTCAATCGTGGAAATCCCACCGGGAACCCAAAACAATGACTAATAGTCCAAGAAACGGCCAGAATCGGCCAAAATTGCGATTGTTGATGACCGATACGTAAGCGCACCTTGGGGGTTCAACCACCATGGAAATCACTTTAGGACCCCAAAACGGTGAGTAATTGTCCACGAAACGGGTCACAATCGACAAAAACCACGAGTGTTAATGACCGAGACATAAACACACCCCGGGGTTCGTTAATCATGGAAATCACTCCCGACCCCAAAACAGTGAGTAATAGTCACTGAAACGGGCCAGAATCGGCTAAAACTGTGAGTGTTGATGACCGACACGTAAATGCACGCCGGGGTTCGTTAATCATGGAAATCAATGCGGGACCCCAAAACAATGAGTAATAGTCCATGAATCAGCCAAAATTGTGAGTGTTGATGACCGACATGTAAGCGCACCTTGGGATTCAACAACTATGGAAATCGCTTTAGGACCCCACGATGGAGAGTAATAGTCCACAAACAGGCCAGAATCGGCCAAAAATGCGAGTGTTGACGACGGACACATAAACGCACCATAGGGATCGTCACTCGTGGAAATAGCTCTGGGACCCCCAAAACGGTGAGGAAGAGTCCATGAAAGAGCCCAGAATCGAACAAAACTAGGATTGCTGGTGAATGACACGGAAACGGACCCCGAGGTACGTCAATCATGCAAATCGCTCCTGGACCCCAAAACAATGAGTAATAGTCCATGAAACGGGGCAGAATCGGCCAATACAGTGATTTTTGATGACCGACACGTAAGCGCACCTTGGGGTTCAACATCCATGGAAATCGCTTTGGGACCCCAAAACGGTGAGTAATAGTCCATGAAACGGGCCAGAATCGGCCAAAATTGCGTCTGTTGACGACCGACACACAAACGCACCCCGGGGATCATCAATCGTGGAAATAGCTCTAGGACACGAAAACGGTAAGTAATAGTCCATGAAAGAACCCAGAATTGGCCAAAATTGTGAGTGTTGATGACCGACACATAAACGCACCCTGGGTTCGTTAATCGTGAAAATCACCCCGGGACCCCAAAACAGTGAGTAATAGTCCATGAGATGGCCCAGAATCAGCCAGCACTGTGAGTGTTGATGACCGACATGTAAAGAACCCCGGGGTTCGTTAATCATGGAAATCACTCCGAGACCCCAAAACAGTAAGTAATAGTCCATGAAACGGGCAAGAATCAGCCAACACTTTAAGTGTTGATGACCGACACGTAAGCGCAACTTGGGGTTCAACAACTATGGAAAATGTTTGGGGACATCAAAACGGTAAGTAAATTGTCCATGGAACGGGTCAGAATTGGCCAAAACTGTGAGTGTTGAGGACGAACACTTAAACGCACCCCGGGGGTCGTCAATCGTGGAATTCGCTGTGGCACCCCAAAACAATGAGTAATATTACTTGAAACGGACAAAAATCGGCAAAATTATGAGTGTTGATGACAAACATGTAAACGCACCACGGTGTTTGTTAATCGTGGAAATCACTTCGGGACCCCAAAATAGTGAGTAACAGTCACTGAAACGGGCCAGGATTGGCCAAAACTGTGAGTGTTGATGACCGACACGTAAACGCACCCCCAGGTTTGTCAATCGTGGAAATCAATCCGGGACCCCAAAACGTGAGTAATAGTCCATGAAACGGGCCAGAATCGACCATAATTGCGTCTGTTGATGACCGACACACAAACGCACCCGGGGGATCATCAATCGTGGAAATAGCTCTGGGACACCAAAACGGTAAGTAATAGTCCATGGAAGAACCCAGAATCGGCCAAAATTGTGAGTGTTGATGACCGACATATAAACGCACCCTGGGGTTCATTAATCGTGAAAATCACCCCGGGACCCCAAAACAGTGAGTAATAGTCCATGAGATGGCCTAGAATCGGCCAGAACTGTGAGTGTTGATGACCGACATGTAAAGAACCCCGGGGTTCGTTAATCATGGAAATCACTCTGGGACCCCAAAACAGTAAGTTATAGTCCATAAAACGGGCAAGAATCGGCCAACACTTTAAGTGTTTATGACCGACACGTAAGTGCAACTTGGGGTTCAACAACTATGGAAAACGTTTCGGGACCTCAAAACGGAAAGTAATAGTCCATGGAACAGGTCAGAATTGGCCAAAACTGTGAGTGTTGGGCACGGACACTTAAACGCACCCCGGGGGTCGTCAATCGTGGAATTCACTCTTGCACCCCAAAACAATGAGTAATAGTGCTCGAAACGGACACAAATCGGCCAAAATTATGAGTGTTGATGACAAACACGTAAATGCACCAAGGTATTTGTTAATCGTGGAAATCACTTCGGGACCCCAAAATAGTGAGTAACAGTCACTGAAACGGGCCAGAATCGGCCAAAACTGTCAGTGTTGATGACCGACACGTAAATGCACCCCCAGGTTCGTTAATCATGGAAATCAATCCGGGACGCCAAAACGTGAGTAATAGTCCACGGGATGGGCCAGAATCGGCCAAAACTGCGAGTGCTGATGACCGACATGTAAGCGCACCTTGGGGTTCAACAACTATGGAAATCGCTTTAGAACCCCACAACGGTGAGTAATAGTCCATGAAACGGGTCATAATTGGCCAAAACTATGAGTGTTGACGACGGACACGTAAACGCACCCCTAGGATCGTCCAACGTGGAAATCGCTCTCGGACCACAAACCAGTGAGTAATAGTGCACGAAATGGACCAGAATCGGCCAAATTTTTGAATGTTCATGACCGACACGTAAACGCACCCCGGGGTTCGTCAATCGTAGAAATCACTCCGGGACCCAAAACTGAGTAATAGCCCAAGAAACGGGCCAGAATCGGCCCAAACTGCGATTGTTTATGACCGGCAGGTAAGCACACCTCGGGGTTCGACAACGATGGAAATCGCTTTGGTACCCCAAAACGGTGAGTAATAGTCCACAAAACGGGCCAGAACCGTCCAAAATTGCGAGTGTGGATGACGGACACATAAACACACTGCGGGGATCGTTAGTCGTGGAAATAGCTCTGGGGCCCCAGAATGATGAGTAATAGTCCATGAAAGAGCCCAGAATCAAAAATAAATAGGATTGCTGGTGAACGACAGGTACACGCACCCCGGGGTACGTCAATCGTGGAAATCCCACCGGGAACCCAAAACAATGACTAATAGTCCAAGAAACGGCCAGAATCGGCCAAAATTGCGATTGTTGATGACCGATACGTAAGCGCACCTTGGGGGTTCAACCACCATGGAAATCACTTTAGGACCCCAAAACGGTGAGTAATTGTCCACGAAACGGGTCACAATCGACAAAAACCACGAGTGTTAATGACCGAGACATAAACACACCCCGGGGTTCGTTAATCATGGAAATCACTCCCGACCCCAAAACAGTGAGTAATAGTCACTGAAACGGGCCAGAATCGGCTAAAACTGTGAGTGTTGATGACCGACACGTAAATGCACGCCGGGGTTCGTTAATCATGGAAATCAATGCGGGACCCCAAAACAATGAGTAATAGTCCATGAATCAGCCAAAATTGTGAGTGTTGATGACCGACATGTAAGCGCACCTTGGGATTCAACAACTATGGAAATCGCTTTAGGACCCCACGATGGAGAGTAATAGTCCACAAACAGGCCAGAATCAGCCAAAAATGCGAGTGTTGACGACGGACACATAAACGCACCATAGGGATCGTCACTCGTGGAAATAGCTCTGGGACCCCCAAAACGGTGAGGAAGAGTCCATGAAAGAGCCCAGAATCGAACAAAACTAGGATTGCTGGTGAATGACACGGAAACGGACCCCGAGGTACGTCAATCATGCAAATCGCTCCTGGACCCCAAAACAATGAGTAATAGTCCATGAAACGGGGCAGAATCGGCCAATACAGTGATTTTTGATGACCGACACGTAAGCGCACCTTGGGGTTCAACATCCATGGAAATCGCTTTGGGACCCCAAAACGGTGAGTAATAGTCCATGAAACGGGCCAGAATCGGCCAAAATTGCGTCTGTTGACGACCGACACACAAACGCACCCCGGGGATCATCAATCGTGGAAATAGCTCTAGGACACGAAAACGGTAAGTAATAGTCCATGAAAGAACCCAGAATTGGCCAAAATTGTGAGTGTTGATGACCGACACATAAACGCACCCTGGGTTCGTTAATCGTGAAAATCACCCCGGGACCCCAAAACAGTGAGTAATAGTCCATGAGATGGCCCAGAATCAGCCAGCACTGTGAGTGTTGATGACCGACATGTAAAGAACCCCGGGGTTCGTTAATCATGGAAATCACTCCGAGACCCCAAAACAGTAAGTAATAGTCCATGAAACGGGCAAGAATCGGCCAACACTTTAAGTGTTGATGACCGACACGTAAGCGCAACTTGGGGTTCAACAACTATGGAAAATGTTTGGGGACATCAAAACGGTAAGTAAATTGTCCATGGAACGGGTCAGAATTGGCCAAAACTGTGAGTGTTGAGGACGGACACTTAAACGCACCCCGGGGGTCGTCAATCGTGGAATTCGCTGTGGCACCCCAAAACAATGAGTAATATTACTTGAAACGGACAAAAATCGGCAAAATTATGAGTGTTGATGACAAACATGTAAACGCACCACGGTGTTTGTTAATCGTGGAAATCACTTCGGGACCCCAAAATAGTGAGTAACAGTCACTGAAACGGGCCAGGATTGGCCAAAACTGTGAGTGTTGATGACCGACACGTAAACGCACCCCCAGGTTTGTCAATCGTGGAAATCAATCCGGGACCCGAAAACGTGAGTAATAGTCCATGAAACGGGCCAGAATCGACCAAAACTGCGAGTGCTGATGACCGACATGTAAGCGCACCTTGGGGTTCAACAACTATGGAATCGCTTTAGAACCCCACAACGGTGAGTAATAGTCCATGAAACGGGTCATAATTGGCCAAAACTGTGAGTGTTGACGACGGACACGTAAACGCACCCCTAGGATCGTCCAACATGGAAATCGCTCTCGGACCACAAAACGGTGAGTAATAGTGCATGAAATGGACCAGAATCGGCCAAATTTGTGAATGGGAATGACCGACATATAAACGCACCCCGGGGTTCGTCAATCGTAGAAATCACCCCGGGACCCAAAACTGAGTAATAGTCCAAGAAACAGGCCAGAATCGGCCCAAACTGCGGTTGTTTATGACCGACAGGTAAGCACACCTTGGGGTTCGACAATGATGGAAATCGCTTTGGTACCCCAAAACGGTGAGTAATAGTCCACAAAACGGGCCAGAACCGTCCAAAATTGCGAGTGTGGACGACGGACACATAAACACACCCCGGGGATCGTCAGTCGTGGAAATAGCTCTGGGGCCCCAGAATGATGAGTAATAGTCCATGAAAGAGCCCAGAATAAGAAATAACTAGGACTGCTGGTGAACGACAGGTACACGCACACCGGGGTATGTCAATCGTGGAAATCACACCGGGAACCCAAAATAGTGACTAATAGTCCAAGAAACGGCCAGAATCGGGCAAAACTGCGATTGTTGATGACCGATACGTAAGCGCACCTTGGGGGTTCAACAACCATGGAAATCACTTTGGGACACCAAAACGGTGAGTAATTGTCCACGAAACGGGTCACAATCGACAAAAACCACGAGTGTTAGTGACCGCGACATAAACGCACACCGGGCTTCGTTAATCCTGGAAATCACTCCCGACCCCAAAACAATGAGTAATAGTCACTGAAACGGGCCAGAATCGGCTAAAACTGTGAGTGTTGATGACCAACACGTAAATGCACCCCGGGGTTCGTTAATCATGGAAATCACTCCCGACCCCAAAACAATGAGTAATACTCACTGAAACGGGCCAGAATCGGCTAAAACTGTGAGTGTTGATGACCGACACGTAAATGCACCCCGGGGTTCGTTAATCGTGGAAATCAATGCGGGACCCCAAAACAATGACGAATCAGCCAAAATTGTGAGTGTTGATGACCGACATGTAAGCGGACCTTGGGGTTCAACAACTATGGAAATCGCTTTAGGACCCCACGACGGTGAGTAATAGTCCACAAACAGGCCAGAATCGGCCAAAATTGCGAGTGTTGACGACGGACACATAAACGCACCCTAGGGATCGTCACTCGTGGAAATAGCTCTGGGACCACCAAAGTGGTGAGGAAGAGTCCATGAAAGAGCCTAGAATCGAACAAAACTAGGATTGCTGGTGAATGACACGTAAACGGACCCCGAGGTACGTCAATCTTGCAAATCGCTCCTGGACCCCGAAACAATGAGTAATAGTCCATGAAACGGGGCAGAATCGGCCAATATTGTGATTTTTGATGACCGACACATAAGCGCACCTTGGGGTTCAACATCCGTGGAAATCGCTTTGGGACCCCAAAACGGTGAGTAATAGTCCATGAAACGGGCCAGACTCGGCCAAAATTGCGTCTATTGACGACCGACACACAAATGCACCCCGGGGATAATCAGTCGTGGAGATAGCTTTGGGACACCAAAACGGTAAGTAATAGTCCATGAAAGAAACCAGAATCGGCCAAAATTGTGAGTGTTGATGACCGACATATAAACGCACCCTAGGGTTCGTTAATCGTGAAAATCACCCCAGGACCCCAAAACAGTGAGTAATAGTCCACGAGATGGCCTAGAATCGGGCAGAACTGTGAGTGTTGATGACCGACATGTAAAGAACCCGGGGTTCGTTAATCATGGAAATCACTCCGGGACCCCAAAACAGTAAGTAATAGTCCATGAAACGGGCAAGAATCGGCCAACACTTTAAGTGTTGATGACCGACACGTAATCGCAACTTGGGGTTCAACAACTATGGAAAACGTTTCGGGACCTCAAAATGGTAAGAAATAGTCCATGGAACGTGTCAGAATTGGCCAAAACTGTGTGTGTTGAGGATGGACACTTAAATGCACCCCGGGGGTCGTCAATCGTGGAAATCGCTCTGGCACCCCAAAACAATGAGTAATAGTGCTCGAAACGGACAAAAAACGTCCAAAATTGTGAGTGTTGATGACAGACACGTAAACACACCCCGATGTTTGTTAATCATGGAAATCACTTCGGGACCCCAAAATAGTGAGTAACAGTCACTGAAGCGGGCCAGAATCGGCCAAAACTATGAGTGCTTATGACCGACATGTAAGCGCACCTTGGGGTTCAACAACTATGGAAATCGCTTTAGAACCCCACAACGGTGAGTAATAGTCCATGAAACGGGTGATAATTGGCCAAAACTGTGAGTGTTGACGACAGACACGTAAATGCACCCCTAGGATCGTCCAACGTGGAAATCGCTCACGGACCACAAAACGGTGAGTAATGATCCACGAAACGGACCAGAATCAGCCAAAATTGTGAATGTTGATGACTGACAAGTAAACGCACCCCGGGGTTCGTCAATCGTAGAAATCACTCCGGGACCCAAAACTGAGTAATACTCCAAAAAACGGGCCAGAATCGGCCCAAACTGCGATTGTTTATGACCGACACGTAAACGCACCTTGGGTTTCGAAAACCATGGAAATCGCTTTGGTACCCCAAAACAGTGAGTAATAGTGCACAAAACATGCAAGAACCGGCCAAAATTGCGAGTGTTGACGACGGACACATAAACGCACCCCGGGGATCGTCAGTCGTGGAAATAGCTCTGGGGCCCCAGAATGATGAGTAATAGTCCATGAAAGAGCCCAGAATCAAAAATAACTAGGATTACTGGTGAACGACAGGTAAACGCACCCCGGGGTACGTCAATCGTGGAAATCACACCGGGAACCCAAAACAATGACTAATAGTCCAAGAAACGGCCAGAATCGGCCAAAACTGCGATTGTTGATGACCGACATGTAAGCGCACCTTAGGGGTTCGACAACCATGGAAATCGTTTTGGGACCCCAAAACGGTGAGTAATTGTCCACGAAACGGGTCAGAATCGACAAAAACCACGAGTGTTAATGACTGAGACATAAACGCACCCACGGGTTCGTTAATCATGGAAATCAATCCTCGACCCCAAAACAATTAGTAATAGTCACTGAAAAGGGCCAGAATCGGCTAAAACGGTGAGTGTTCATGACCAACACGTACATGCACCCCGGGGTTTGTTAATCGTGGAAATCAATCCGGGACCCCAAAACAATGAGTAATAGTCCACGAATCGGCCAAAATTGTGAGTGTTGATGACCGACATGTAAGCGGACCTTGGGGTTCAGCAACTATGGAAATCGCTTTAGGACCCCACAACGGTGAGTAATAGTCCACAAACAGGCCAGAATCGGCCAAAATTGCGAGTGTTGACGACGGACACATAAACGCACCCTAGAGATCGTCACTCGTGGAAATAGCTCTCGGACCCCCAAAATGGTGACGAAGAGTCCTTGAAAGAGCCCAGAATCGAACAAAACTAGGATTGCTGGTGAATGACACGTAAACGGACCCCGAGGTACGTCAATCATGCAAATCGCTCCTAGACCCCAAAACAATGAGTAATAGTCCATGAAACGGGGCAGAATCGGCCAATACTGTGATTTTGATGATCGACACGTAAGCACACCTTGGGGTTCAACATCCATGGAAATCATTTTGGGAGCCCAAAACGGTGAGTAATAGTCCATGAAACGGGCCAGAATCGGCCAAAATTGGGTCTGTTGACGACTGGCGCACAATCGCACCCCGGGGATCATCAATCGTGGAAATAGCTCTGGGACACCAAAACGGTAAGTAATCGTCCGTTAAAGAACCCAGAATCGGCCAAAATTGTGAGTGTTGATGACCGACATGTAAACGCACCCTGGGGTTCGTTAATCGTGAAAATCACCCCGGGACCCTAAAATAGTGAGTAATAGTCAACGAGATGGCCCAGAATCGGGCAGAACTGTGAGTGTTGATGACCGACATGTAAAGAACCCCGGGGTTCGTTAATCGTGGAAACCACTCCGGGACCCCAAAACAGTAAGGATCAGCCAACACTTTAAGTGTTGATGACCGACATGTAATCGCAACTTGGGGTTCAACAACTATGGAAAGCGTTTCGGGACCTCAAAATGGTAAGTAATAGTCCATGGAACGGGTCAGAATTGGCCAAAACTATGAGTGTTGAGGACGGACACTCAAACGCACCCCGGGGGTCGTCAATCGTGGAAATCGCTCTGGTACCCCGAAATAATGAGTAATAGTGCTCGAAACGGACAAAAATCGGCCAAAATTGTGAGTGTTGAGGACAGACACGTAAACGCACCCTGGTGTTTGTTAATCATGGAAATCATTTCGGGACGCCAAAATAGTGAGTAACAGTCACTGAAACAGGCCAGAATCGGCCAAAACTATGAGTGTTGATGACCGACAAGTAAACGCACCCCCAGGTTCGTTAATCATGGAAATCAATCCGGGACCCCAAAACTATGAGTGCCAATGACCGACATATAAGCGCACCTTGGGGTTCAACAACTATGGAAATCGCTTCAGAACCCCACAACAGTGAGTAATAGTCCACAAAACGGGTCAGAATTGGCCAAAGATTTGAGTGTTGACGACGGACACGTAAACGCACCCCTAGGATCGTCCAACATGGAAATTGCTCTCGGACCACAAAACTATGAGTAATAATGCACGAAACGGACCAGAATCGGCCAAAATTGTTAATGTTGATGACCGACAAGTAAACGCCCCCCGGGGTTCGTTAATCGTAGAAATCGCTCCGGGACCCAAAACTGAGTAATAGTTCAAGAAACGGGCCAGAATCGGCCCCAACTGTGATTGTTTATGACCGACACGTAAGCACACCTTGGGGTTCGACAACCATGGAAATCGCGTTGGTACCCCAAAATGGTGAGTAATGGTCCACAAAACGGGCCAGAACCGGCCAAAATTACGAGTGTTGACGACGGACACATAAACGCACCTCGGGGATCGTTAGTCGTGGACATAGCTCTGGGCCCCAGAATGATGAGTAATAGTCCATGAAAGAGCCCAGAATCAAAAATAACTAGGATTGTTGGTGAACGATAGGTAAACGCACCCCGGGGTACGTCAATCGTGGAAATCACACCGAGAACCCAAAATAATGACTAATAGGCCAAGAAACGGCCAGAATCGGAGAAAACTTCGATTGTTGATAACCGATACGTAAGCGCACCTTGGGGGTTCAAAAATCAGGGAAATCGCTTTGGGACCCCAAAACAGTGAGTAATTGTCCATGAAACGGGTCAGAATCGACAAAAACCACGAGTGTTAATGACCAAGACATAAACGCACCCCTTGGTTCGTTAATCATGGAAATCACTCCTCGACCCCACAACAATGAGTAATAGTCACTGAAACGGGCCAGAATCGGCTAAAACTGTGAGTGTTGATGATCGACACGTAAATGCACCCCGGGGTTCATTAATCGTGGAAATCAATTCGGGACCCCAAAACAATGAGTAATAGTCCACGAATCGGCCAAAATTGTGAGTGTTGATGACCGACATGTAAGCGGACCTTGGGGTTCAACAACTATGGAAATCGCTTTAGGGCCCCACAACGGTGAGTAATAGTCCACAAACAGGCTAGAATCGGCCAAAATTACGAGTGTTGACGACAGACACATAAACGCACCCTAGGGATCGTTACTCGTGGAAATAGCTCTCGGACCCCCAAAAGGGTGAGGAAGAGTCCATGAAAGAGCCCAAAATCGAACAAAACTAGGATTGCTGGTGAATGACACATAAACGGACCCCGAGGTACGTCAATCGTGCAAATCGCTCCTGGACCCCAAAACAATGAGTAATAGTCCATGAAACGGGGCAGAATCGGCCAGTACTGCGATTTTCGATGACCGACACGTAAGCACACCTTGGGGTTCAACATCCATGGAAATCGCTTTGGGACCCCAAAACGGTGAGTAATAGTCCATGAAACGGGCCAGAATCGGCCAAAATTGCGTCTGTTGACGACCGACACACAAACGCACCCCAGGGATCATCAATCGTGGAAATAGCTCTGGGACCCTAAAACGGTAAGTAATAGTACATGAAAGAACCCAGAATCGGCCAAAATTGTGAGTGTTGACGACCGACATGTAAACGCACCCTGGGGTTCGTTAATCATGAAAATCACCCTGGGACCCCAAAACAGTAAGTAATAGTCCATGAGGTGGCCCAGAATCGGCCAGAACTGTGAGTGTGGATGACCGACACGTAAACGCACCCCAGGTTCGTTAATCGTGGAAATCAATCCGGGACCCCAAAACGTGAGTAATAGTCAACGAAACGGGCAAGAATCGGCCAAAACTGCGAGTGCTGATGACCGACATATAAGCGCACCTTGGGGTTTAACAACTATGGAAATCGCTTCAGAACCCCACAACAGTGAGTAATAGTCCACGAAACGGGTCAGATTTGGCCAAAACTTTGAGTGTTGACGACGGACACGTAAACGCACCCCTAGGATCGTCCAACGTGGAAATCGCTCTCGGAGCACAAAACGGTGAGTAATAGTGCACGAAACGGACCAGAATCCGCCAAAATTTTGAATGTTGATGACTGACAAGTAAATGCACCCCGGGGTTCGTCAATCGTAGAAATCACTCCGGGACCCAAAACTGAATAATGGTTCAAGAAACGGGCCAGAATCGGCCCAAACTGCGATTGTTTATGACCGACACGTAAGCGCACCTTGAGGTTCGACAACCATGGAAATCGCTTTGGTACCCCAAAACGGTGAGTAATAGTCCACGAGGTGGCCCAGAATCGGCCAGAACTGTGAGTGTTGATGACCGACATTTAAAGTACCCCGGGGTTTGTTAATCGTCGAAATCACTCCGGAACCCCAAAACAGTAAATAATAGTCCATGAAACGGGCAAGAATCGGCCAACACTTTAAGTGTTGATAACCGACATGTAAGCGCAACTTGGGGTTCAACAACTATGGAAAACGTATCGGGACCTCAAAACGGTAAGTAATAGTCCAGGGAACGGGTCAGCATTGGCCAAAGCTGTGAGTGTTGAGGACGGACACTTAAACACACCCCGGGGGTCGTCAATCATGGAAATCGCTTTGGTACCCCAAAACAATGAGTAATAGTGCTCGAAGCGGACAAAAATCGGCCAAAATTGTGAGTGTTGATGACAGACACGTAAACGCACCCCGTTGTTTGTTAATCATGGAAATCACTTCGGGACCCCAAAATAGTGACTAACAGTCACTGAAACGGGCCAGAATCGGCCAAAACTGTGAGTGTTGATGACCCACACGTAAACGCACCCCCAGGTTCGTTAATCGTGGAAATCAATCCAGGACCCCAAAACGTGAGTAATAGTCCATGAAACGGGCCAGAATCGGCCAAAACTGTGAGTGTTGATGACCGACACGTAAACGCACCCCCAGGTTCGTTAATCGTGGAAATCAATCCGGGACCCCAAAACGTGAGTAATAGTCCATGAAACGGGTCAGAATTGGCCAAAACTGTGAGTGTTGATGACGGACACGTAAACGCACCCCTAGGATCATCCAACGTGGAAATCGCTCTTGGACCACAAAACGGTGAGTAATACTGCACGAAATGGACCAGAATCCACCAAAATTGTGAATGTTGATGACTGACACGTAAACGCACACTGGGGTTCGTCAATCGTAGAAATCACTCCGGGACCC
The DNA here is from genome assembly GCF_018294505.1 of Triticum aestivum. Lineage (NCBI taxonomy): Eukaryota > Viridiplantae > Streptophyta > Magnoliopsida > Poales > Poaceae > Triticum > Triticum aestivum. The sequence continues at coordinate 673,048,289 of NC_057804.1, forward strand.
AAAACTGAGTAATAGTCCAAGAAACGGGCCAGAATCGGCCCAAACTACGATTGTTTATGACCGACAGGTTCGACAACCATGGAAATTGCTTTGGTACCCCAAAACGGTGAGTAATAGTCCACAAAACGGGCCAGAACCGGCCCAAATTGCGAGTGTTGATGACGAACACATAAACGCACCCCGGGGATCGTCAGTCGTGGAAATAGCTCTGGGCCCCAGAATGATGAGTAATAGTCCATGAAAGAGCCCAGAATAAAAAATAACTAGGATTGCTGGTCAACGATAGGTAAACGCACCCCGGGGTACGTCAATCGTGGAAATCACACCGGGAACCCAAAACAATGACTAATAGTCCAAGAAACGGCAAGAATCGGCCAAAACTGCGATTGTTGATGACCGATACATAAGCGCACCTTGGGGGTTCAAAAACCATGGAAATCGCTTTTGGACACCAAAACGGTGATTAATTGTCCACGAAACGGGTCAGAATCGACAAAAACCACGAGTGTTAATGACCGAGACATAAACACACCCCAGGGTTTGTTAATCATGGAAATCACTCCTCGACCCCAAAACAATGAGTAAGAGTCACTGAAACGGGCCAGAATCGGCTAAAACTATGAGTGTTGATGACTGACACGTAAATGCACCCTGGGGTTCGTTAATCGTGGAAATCAATCCTGGACCCCAAAACAATGAGTAATAGTCCATGAATCGGCCAAAATTATGAGTGTTGATGACCGACATGTAAGCGGACCTTCGGGTTCAACAACTATGGAAATCACTTTAGGACCCCACAACGGTGAGTAATAGTCCACAAACAGGCCAGAATCGGCCAAAATGCGAGTGTTGGCGACGGACACATAAACGCACCCTAGGGATCATCACTCGTGGAAATAGCTCTGGGACCCCCAAAACGGTGAGGAAGAGTCCATGAAAGAGCCCAGAATCGAACAAAACTAGGATTGCTGGTGAATGACACGTAAACGGACCCCGAGGTACGTCAATCGTGCAAATCGCTCCTGGACCCCAAAACAGTGAGTAATAGTCCATGAAACGGGGCAGAATCGGCCAATACTACAATTTTTGATGACCGACACGTAAACGCACCTTGGGGTTCAACATCCATGGAAATCGCTTTGGGACCCCAAAACGGTGAGTAATAGTCCATGAAACGGGCCAGAATCGACCAAAATTGCGTCTGTTGATGACCGACACACAAACGCACCCCGGGGATCATCAATCGTGGAAATAGCTCTGGGACACCAAAACGGTAAGTAACAGTCCATGGAAGAACCCAGAATCGGCCAAAATTGTGAGTGTTGATGACCGACATATAAACGCACCCTGGGGTTCATTAATCGTGAAAATCACCCCGGGACCCCAAAACAGTGAGTAATAGTCCATGAGATGGCCTAGAATCGGCCAGAACTGTGAGTGTTGATGACCGACATGTAAAGAACCCCGGGGTTCGTTAATCATGGAAATCACTCCGGGACCCCAAAACAGTAAGTAATAGTCCATGAAACGGGCAAGAATCGGCCAACACTTTAAGTGTTTATGACCGACATGTAAGTGCAACTTGGGGTTCAACAACTATGGAAAACGTTTCGGGACCTCAAAACGGTAAGTAATAGTCCATGGAACGGGTCAGAATTGGGCAAAACTGTGAGTGTTGGGCACGGACACTTAAACGCACCCCGTGGGTCGTCAATCGTGGAATTCACTCTTGCACCCCAAAACAATAAGTAATAGTGCTCGAAACGGACACAAATCGGCCAAAATTATGAGTGTTGATGACAAACACGTAAATGCACCACAGTATTTGTTAATCGTGGAAATCACTTCGGGACCCCAAAATAGTGAGTAACAGTCACTGAAACGGGCCAAAATCGGCCAAAACTGTGAGTGTTGATGACCGACACGTAAACGCACCCCCAGGTTCGTTAATCGCAGAAATCAATCCAGGACCCCAAAACGTGAGTAATAGTCCATGAAACGGGCCAGAATCGGCCAAAACTGCGAGTGCTGATGACCGACATGTAAGCGCACCTTGGGGTTCAACAACTATGGAAATCGCTTTAGAACCCCACAACGGTGAGTAATAGTCCATGAAACGGGTCATAATTGGCCAAAACTATGAGTGTTGACGACGGACACGTAAACGCACCCCTAGGATCGTCCAACGTGGAAATCGCTCTCGGACCACAAAACAGTGAGTAATAGTGCACGAAATGGACCAGAATCGGCCAAATTTGTGAATGTTCATGACCGACACGTAAACGCACCCCGGGGTTCGTCAATCGTAGAAATCACTCCGGGACCCAAAACTGAGTAATAGTCCAAGAAACGGGCCAGAATCGGCCCAAACTACGATTGTTTATGACCGACAGGTAAGCACACCTCGGGGTTCGACAATGATGGAAATCGCTTTGGTACCCCAAAACGGTGAGTAATAGTCCACAAAACGGGCCAGAACCGTCCAAAATTGCGAGTGTGGATGACGGACACATAAACACACCGCGGGGATCGTTAGTCGTGGAAATAGCTCTGGGGCCCCAGAATGATGAGTAATAGTCCATGAAAGAGCCCAGAATCAAAAATAACTAGGATTGCTGGTGAATGACAGGTACACGCACCCCGGGGTACGTCAATCGTGGAAATCACACCGGGAACCCAAAACAATGACTAATAGTCCAAGAAACGGCCAGAATCGGCCAAAACTGCGATTGTTGATGACCGATACGTAAGCGCACCTTGGGGGTTCAACCACCATGGAAATCACTTTAGGACCCCAAAACGGTGAGTAATTGTCCACGAAACGGGTCACAATCGACAAAAACCACGAGTGTTAATGACCGAGACATAAACGCACCCCGGGGTTCGTTAATCATGGAAATCACTCCCGGCCCCAAAACAGTGAGTAATAGTCACTGAAACGGGCCAGAATCGGCTAAAACTGTGAGTGTTGATGACCGACACGTAAATGCACGCCGGGGTTCTTAATCATGGAAATCAATGCGGGACCCCAAAACAATGAGTAATAGTCCATGAATCAGCCAAAATTGTGAGTGTTGATGACCGACATGTAAGCGGACCTTGGGGTTCAACATCCATGGAAATCGCTTTGGGACCCCAAAACGGTGAGTAAGAGTCCATGAAACGGGCCAGAATCGGCCAAAATTGCGTCTGTTGACGACCGACACACAAACGCACCCCCGGGGATCATCAATCGTGGAAATAGCTCTAGGACACCAAAACGGTAAGTAATAGTCCATGAAAGAACCCAGAATTGGCCAAAATTGTGAGTGTTGCTGACCGACACATAAACGCACCCTGGGTTCGTTAATCGTGAAAATCACCCCGGGACGCCAAAACAGTGAGTAATAGTCCATGAGATGGCCCAGAATCAGCCAGCACTGTAAGTGTTCATGACCGACATGTAAAGAACCCCGGGGTTCGTTAATCATGGAAATCACTCCGATACCCCAAAACAGTAAGTAATAGTCCATGAAACGGGCAAGAATCGGAAAACACTTTAAGTGTTGATGACCGACACGTAAGCGCAACTTGGGGTTCAACAACTATGGAAAACGTTTCGGGACATCAAAACGGTAAGTAATAGTCCATGGAACGGGTCAGAATTGGCCAAAACTGTGAGTGTTGAGGACGGACACTTAAACGCACCCCGGGGGTCGTCAATCGTGGAATTTGCTGTGGCACCCAAAACAATGAGTAATATTGCTTGAAACGGACAAAAATCGGCCAAAATTATGAGTGTTGATGACAAACATGTAAACGCACCACGGTGTTTGTTAATCGTGGAAATCACTTCGGGACCCAAAATAGTGAGTAACAGTCACTGAAACGGGCCAGGATCGGCCAAAACTGTGAGTGTTGATGACCGACACGTAAACGCACCCCCAGGTTTGTCAATCGTGGAAATCAATCCGGGACCCCAAAATGTGAGTAATAGTCCACGAAACGGGCCAGAATCGACCAAAACTGCGAGTGCTGATGACCGACATGTAAGCGCACCTTGGGGTTCAACAACTATGGAATCGCTTTAGAACCCCACAACGGTGAGTAATAGTCCATGAAACGGGTCATAATTGGGCAAAACTGTGAGTGTTGACGACAGACTCGTAAACGCACCCCTAGGATCGTCCAACGTGGAAATCGCTCTCGGACCACAAAACGGTGAGTAATAGTGCATGAAATGGACCAGAATCGGCCAAATTTGTGAATGGGAATGACCGACATGTAAACGCACCCCGGGGTTCATCAATCGTAGAAATCACTCCGGGACCCAAAACTGAGTAATAGTCCAAGAAACAGGCCAGAATCGGCCCAAACTGCGATTGTTTATGACCAACAGGTAAGCACACCTTGGGGTTCGACAACGATGGAAATCGCTTTGGTACCCCAAAACGGTGAGTAATAGTCCACAAAACGGGCCAGAACCGTCCAAAATTGCGAGTGTGGACGACGGACACATAAACACACCCCGGGGATCGTCAGTCGTGGAAATAGCTCTGGGGCCCCAGAATGATGAGTAATAGTCCATGAAAGAGCCCAGAATAAGAAATAACTACGACTGCTGGTGAACGACAGGTACACGCACACCGGGGTACGTCAATCGTGGAAATCACACCGGGAACCCAAAATAGTGACTAATAGTCCAAGAAACGGCCAGAATCGGCCAAAACTGCGATTGTTGATGACCGATACGTAAGCGCACCTTGGGGGTTCAACAACCATGGAAATCACTTTGGACACCAAAACGGTGAGTAATTGTCCACGAAACGGGTCACAATCGACAAAAACCACGAGTGTTAGTGACCGAGACATAAACGCACACCGGGGTTCGTTAATCATGGAAATCACTCCCGACCCCAATAGAATGAGTAATAGTCACTGAAACGGGCCAGAATCGGCTAAAACTGTGAGTGTTGATGACCAACACGTAAATGCACCCCGGGGTTCGTTAATCATGGAAATCACTCCCGACCCCAAAACAATGAGCAATAGTCACTGAAACGGGCCAGAATCGGCTAAAACTGTGAGTGTTGATGACCGACACGTAAATGCACCCCGGGGTTCGTTAATCGTGGAAATCAATGCGGGACCCCAAACCATGACGAATCAGCAAAAATTGTGAGTGTTGATGACCGACATGTAAGCGGACCTTGGGGTTCAAAAACTATGGAAATCGCTTTAGGACCCCACGACGGTGAGTAATAGTCCACAAACAGGCCAGAATTGGCCAAAATTGCGAGTGTTGACGACAGACACATAAACGCACCCTAGGGATCGTCACTCGTGGAAATAGCTCTGGGACCCCCAAAGCGGTGAGGAAGAGTCCATGAAAGAGCCTAGAATCGAACAAAACTAGGATTGCTGGTGAATGACATGTAAACGGACCCCGAGGTACGTCAATCGTGCAAATCGCTCCTGGACCCCGAAACAATGAGTAACAGTCCATGAAACGGGGCAGAATCGGCCAATACTGTGATTTTTGATGACCGACACATACGCGCACCTTGGGGTTCAACATCCATGGAAATCGCTTTGGGACCCCAAAACGGTGAGTAATAGTCCATGAAACGGGCCAGAATCGGCCAAAATTGCGTCTATTGACGACCGACACACAAACGCACCCCGGGGATCATCAGTCGTGGAAATAGCTCTGGGACACCAAAACGGTAAGTAATAGTCCATGAAAGAACCCAGAATCGGCCAAAATTGTGAGTGTTGATGACCGACATATAAACGCACCCTAGGGTTCGTTAATCGTGAAAATCACCCCAGGACCCCAAAACAGTGAGTAATAGTCCATGAGATGGCCTAGAATCGGGCAGAACTGTGAGTGTTGATGACCGACATGTAAAGAACCCGGGGTTCGTTAATCGTGGAAATCACTCCGGGACCCCAAAACAGTAAGTAATAGTCCATGAAACGGGCAAGAATCGGCCAACACTTTAAGTGTTGATGACCGACACGTAATCGCAACTTGGGGTTCAACAACTATGGAAAACGTTTCGGGACCTCAAAATGGTAAGTAATAGTCCATGGAACGGGTCAGAATTGGCCAAAACTGTGAGTGTTGAGGATGGACACTTAAATGCACCCCGGGGGTCGTCAATCGTGGAAATCACTCTGGCACCCCAAAACAATGAGTAATAGTGCTCGAAACGGACAAAAAACGTCGAAAATTGTGAGTGTTGATGACAGACACGTAAACGCACCCCGGTGTTTGTTAATCATGGAAATCACTTCGGGACCCCAAAATAGTGAGTAACAGTCACTGAAGCGGGCCAGAATCGGCCAAAACTGTGAGTGTTGATGACCAACACGTAAACGCAACCCCAGGCACGTCAATCGTGGAAATCAATCCGGGACCCCAAAACGTGAGTAATAGTCCACGAAACGGGCCAGAATAGGCCAAAACTGCGAGTGCTTATGACCGACATGTAAGCGCACCTTGGGGTTCAACAACTATGGAAATCGCTTTAGAACCCCACAACGGTGAGTAATAGTCCATGAAACGGGTCAGAATTGGCCAAAACTGTGAGTGTTGACGACAGACACGTAAACGCACCCCTAGGATCGTCCAACGTGGAAATCTCTCACGGACCACAAAACGGTGAGTAATAATGCACGAAACAGACCAGAATCGGCCAAAATTGTGAATGTTGATCACTGACAAGTAAAAGCACCCCGGGGTTCGTCAATCGTAGAAATCACTCCGGGACCCAAAACTGAGTAATACTCCAAAAAACGGGCCAGAATCGGCCCAAACTGCGATTGTTTATGACCGACACGTAAACGCACCTTGGGGTTCGAAAACCATGGAAATCGCTTTGGTACCCCAAAACAGTGAGTAATAGTCCACAAAACATGCAAGAACCGGGCAAAATTGCGAGTGTTGACGACGGACACATAAACGCACCCCGGGGATCGTCAGTCGTGGAAATAGCTCTGGGGCCCCAGAATGATGAGTAATAGTCCATGAAAGAGCCCAGAATCAAAAATAACTAGGATTGCTGGTGAACGACAGGTAAACGCACCCCGGGGTACGTCAATCGTGGAAATCACACCGGGAACCCAAAACAATGACTAATAGTCCAAGAAAAGGCCAGAATCGGCCAAAACTGCGATTGTTGATGACCGACATGTACGCGCACCTTAGGGGTTCAACAACCATGGAAATCGCTTTGGCACCCCAAAACGGTGAGTAATTGTCCACGAAACGGGTCAGAATCGACAAAAACCACGAGTGTTAATGACCGAGACATAAACGCACCCACGGGTTCGTTAATCATGGAAATCACTCCTCGACCCCAAAACAATGAGTAATAGTCACTGAAAAGGGCCAGAATCGGCTAAAACTGTGAGTGTTCATGACCGACACGTGAATGCACCCCGGGGTTTGTTAATCGTGGAAATCAATCCGGGACCCCAAAACAATGAGTAATAGTCCACGAATCGGCCAAAATTGTGAGTGTTGATGACCGACATGTAAGCGGACCTTGGGGTTCAGCAACTATGGAAATCGCTTTAGGACCCCACAACGGTGAGTAATAGTCCACAAACAGGCCAGAATCGGCCAAAATTGCGAGTGTTGACGACGGACACATAAACGCACCCTAGGGATCGTCACTCGTGGAAATAGCTCTCGGACCCCCAAAATGGTGACGAAGAGTCCTTGAAAGAGCCCAGAATCGAACAAAACTAGGATTGCTGGTGAATGACACGTAAACGGACCCCGAGGTACGCCAATCATGCAAATCGCTCCTAGACCCCAAAACAATGAGTAATAGTCCATGAAACGGGGCAGAATCGGCCAATACTGTGATTTTTGATGATCGACACGTAAGCACACCTTGGGGTTCAACATCCATGGAAATCGTTTTGGGACCCCAAAACGGTGAGTAATAGTCCATGAAACGGGCCAGAATCGGCCAAAATTGGGTCTGTTGACGACTAACACACAAACGCACCCCGGGGATCATCAATCGTGGAAATAGCTCTGGGACACCAAAACGGTAAGTAATAGTCCGTTAAAGAACCCAGAATCGGCCAAAATTGTGAGTGTTTATGACCGACATGTAAACGCACCCTGGGGTTCGTTAATCGTGAAAATCACCCCGGGACCCTAAAATAGTGAGTAATAGTCAACGAGATGGCCCAGAATCGGGCATAACTGTGAGTGTTGATGACCGACATGTAAAGAACCAAAACAGTAAGGAATAGTCCATGAAACAGGCAAGAATCAGCCAACACTTTAAGTGTTGATGACCGACACGTAATCGCAACTTGGGGTTCAACAACTATGGAAAACGTTTCGGGACCTCAAAACGGTAAGTAATAGTCCATGGAACGGGTCAGAATTGGCCAAAACTATGAGTGTTGAGGACGGACACTCAAACGCACCCCGGGGGTCGTCAATCGTGGAAATTGCTCTGGTACCCCGAAACAATGAGTAATAGTGCTCGAAACGGACAAAAATCAGCCAAAATTGTGAGTGTTGAGGACAGACATGTAAACGCACCCTGGTGTTTGTTAATCATGGAAATCATTTCGGGACGCCAAAATAGTGAGTAACAGTCACTGAAACGGGCCAGAATCGGCCAAAACTATGAGTGTTGATGACCGACACGTAAACGCACCCCCAGGTTCGTTAATCGTGGAAATCAATCCGGGACCCCAAAACGTGAGTAATAGTCCACGAAACAGGCCAGAATCGGCCAAAACTGCGAGTGCCAATGACCGACATATAAGCGCACCTTGGGGTTCAACAACTATGGAAATCGCTTCAGAACCCCACAACAGTGAGTAATAGTCCACAAAACGGGTCAGAATTGGCCAAAGCTTTGAGTGTTGACGACGGACACGTAAACGCACCCCTAGGATCGTTCAACATGGAAATTGCTCTCGGACCACAAAACGATGAGTAATAATGCATGAAACGGACCAGAATTGGCCAAAATTGTGAATGTTGATGACCGACAAGTAAACGCACCCCGGGGTTCGTTAATCGTAGAAATCACTCCGGGACCCAAAACTGAGTAATAGTTCAAGAAACGGGCCAGAATCGGCCCAAACTGCGATTGTTTATGACCGACACGTAAACGCACCTTGGGGTTCGAAAACCATGGAAATCGCTTTGGTACCCCAAAACAGTGAGTAATAGTCCACAAAACATGCAAGAACCGGGCAAGATTGCGAGTGTTGACGACGGACACATACACGCACCCCGGGGATCGTTAGTCGTGGAAATAGCTCTGGGCCCCAGAATGATGAGTAATAGTCCATGAAAGAGCCCAGAATCAAAAATAACTAGGATTGTTGGTGAACGATAGGTAAACACACCCCGGGGTACGTCAATCGTGGAAATCACACCGAGAACCCAAAACAATGACTAATAGGCCAAGAAACGGCCAGAATCGGCCAAAACTTCGATTGTTGATGACCGATACGTAAGCGCACCTTGGGGGTTCAAAAATCAGGGAAATCGCTTTGGGACCCCAAAACAGTGAGTAATTGTCCATGAAACGGGTCAGAATCGACAAAAACCACGAGTGTTAATGACCGAGACATAAACGCACCCCGTGGTTCGTTAATCATGGAAATCACTCCTCGACCCCACAACAATGAGTAATAGTTACTGAAACGGGCCAGAATCGGCTAAAACTGTGAGTGTTGATGATCGACATGTAAATGCACCCCGGGGTTCATTTATCGTGGAAATCAATTCGGGACCCCAAAACAATGAGTAATAGTCCACGAATCGGCCAAAATTGTGAGTGTTGATGACCGACATGTAAGCGGACCTTGGGGTTCAACAACTATGGAAATCGCTTTAGGACCCCACAATGGTAAGTAATAGCCCACAAACAGGCTAGAATCGGCCAAAATTACGAGTGTTGACGACAGACACATAAACGCACCCTAGGGATCGTCACTCGTGGAAATAGCTCTCGGACCCCCAAAAGGGTGAGGAAGAGCCCAAAATCGAACAAAAGTAGGATTGCTGGTGAATGACACATAAACGGACCCCGAGGTACGTCAATCGTGCAAATCACTCCTGGACCCCAAAACAATGAGTAATAGTCCATGAAACGGGGCAGAATCGGCCAATACTGCGATTTTCGATGACCGACACGTAAGCGCACCTTGGGGTTCAACATCCATGGAAATCGCTTTGGGACCCCAAAACGGTGAGTAATAGTCCATGAAACGGGCCAGAATCGGCCAAAATTGTGTCTGTTGACGACCGACACACAAACGCACCCCGGGGATCATCAATCGTGGAAATAGCTCTAGGACCCTAAAACGGTAAGTAATAGGACATGAAAGAACCCAGAATCGGCCAAAATTGTGAGTGTTGACGACCGACATGTAAACGCACCCTGGGGTTCGTTAATCATGAAAATCACCCTGGGACCCCAAAACAGTGAGTAATAGTCCACGAGGTGGCCCAGAATCGGCCAGAACTGTGAGTGTTGATGACCGACACGTAAACGCACCCCCAGGTTCGTTAATCGTGGAAATCAATCCGGGACCCCAAAACGTGAGTAATAGTCAACGAAACGGGCAAGAATCGGCCAAAACTGCGAGTGCTAATGACAGACATATAAGCGCACCTTGGGGTTTAACAACTATGGAAATCGCTTCAGAACCCCACAACAGTGAGTAATAGTCCACGAAACGGGTCAGAATTGGCCAAAACTTTGAGTGTTGACGACGGACACGTAAACGCACCCCTAGGATCGTCCAACATGGAAATCGCTCTCGGAGCACAAAACGGTGAGTAATAGTGCACGAAACGGACCAGAATCGGCCAAAATTTTGAATGTTGATGACTGACACGTAAATGCACCCTGGGGTTCGTCAATCGTAGAAATCACTCCGGGACCCAAAACTGAATAATGGTTCAAGAAACGGGCCAGAATCGGCCCAAACTGCGATTGTTTATGACCGACATGTAAGTGCACCTTGAGGTTCGACAACCATGGAAATCGCTTTGGTACCCCAAAACGGTGAGTAATAGTCCACAAAACGGGCCAGAACCGGCCAAAATTGCGAGTGTTGACGACAGACACATAAACGCACCCCGGGGATCGTCGGTCGTGGAAACGCAACCCAGAATAGTACATGAAAGAACCCAGAATAGTACATGTAAACGCACCCTGGGTTCATTAATCGTGAAAATCACCCTGGGACCCCAAAATAGTGAGTAATAGTCCAGAATCGGCCAGAACTGTGAGTGTTGATGACCGACATGTAAAGTACCCCGGGGTTTGTTAATCGTCGAAATCACTCCGGGACCCCAAAATAGTAAATAATAGTCCATGAAACGGGCAAGAATCGGCCAACACTTTAAATGTTGATGACCGACACGTAAGCGCAACTTGGGGTTCAACAACTATGGAAAATGTATCGGGACCTCAAAACGGTAAGTAATAGTCCAGGGAACGGGTCAGCATTGGCCAAAGCTGTGAGTGTTGAGGACGGACACTTAAACACACCCCGGGGGTCGTCAATCATGGAAATCGCTTTGGTACCCCAAAACAATGAGTAATAGTGCTCGAAGCGGACAAAAATCGGCCAAAATTGTGAGTGTTGATGACAGACACGTAAACGCACCCCGTTGTTTGTTAATCATGGAAATCACTTTGGGACCCCAAAATAGTGAGTAACAGTCACTGAAACGGGCCAGAATCGGCCAAAACTGTGAGTGTTGATGACCGACACGTAAACGCACCCCTAGCTTCGTTAATCGTGGAAATCAATCCAGGACCCCAAAACGTGAGTAATAGTCCATGAAACGGGCCAGAATCGGCCAAAACTGTGAGTGTTGATGACCGACACGTAAACGCACCCCCAGGTTCGTTAATCGTGGAAATCAATCCGGGACCCCAAAACGTGAGTAATAGTCCATGAAACGGGTCAGAATTGGCCAAAACTGTGAGTGTTGATGACGGACAGGTAAACGCACCCCTAGGATCGTCCAACATGGAAATCGCTCTTGGATCACAAAACGGTGAGTAATAGTGCACGAAATGGACCAGAATCCACCAAAATTGTGAATGTTGATGACTGACACGTAAACACACACTGGGGTTCGTCAATCGTAGAAATCACTCCGGGACCCAAAACTGAGTAATAGTCCAAGAAACGGGCCAGAATCGACCCAAACTGCGATTGTTTATGACCGACAGGTAAGCGCACCTTGGGGTTTGACAACCATGGAAATCGCTTTGGTACCCCAAAACGGTGAGTAATAGTCCACAAAACGGGCCAGAACCGGCCAAAATTGCGAGTGTTGACGACGGACACATAAACGCACCCCGGGGATCGTCAGTCGTGGATATAGCTCTGGGCCCCAGAATGATGAGTAATAGTCCATGAAAGAGCCCAGAATCAAAAATAACTAGGATTGCTGGTGAACGACAGGTAAACGCACCCCGGGCTACGTCTATCGTGGAAATCACACCGGGAACCCAAAACAATGACTAATAGTCCAAGAAACGGCCAGAATCGGCCAAAACTGCGATTGTTGATGACCGATACGTAAGCGCACCTTGGGGGTTCAAAAACCATGGAAATCGCTTTGGGACCCCAAAACGGTGAGTAATTGTCCACGAAACGGGTCAGAATCGACAAACACCACGAGTGTTAATACCCGAGACATAAACGCACCCGGGGTTCGTTAATCATGGAAATCACTCCTCGACCCCAAAACAAAGAGTAAAAGTCACTGAAACGGGCCAGAATCGGATAAAACTGTGAGTGTTGATGACCAACACGTAAATGCACCCCGGGGTTCGTTAATCGTGGAAACCAATCCGGGACCCCAAAACAATGAGTAATAGTCCATGAATCGGCCAAAATTATGAGTGTTGATGACCGACATGTAAGCGGACCTTGGGGTTCAACAACTATGGAAATCACTTTAGGACCCCACAACGGTGAGTAATAGGCCACAAACAGGCCAGAATCGTCCAAAATTGCGAGTGTTGATGACGGACACATAAATGCACCCTAGGGATCGTCACTCGTGGAAATAGCTCTGGGACCCCCAAAACGGTGAGGAAGAGTCCATGAAAGAGCCCAAAATCAAATAAAACTAGGATTGCTGGTGAATGACACATAAACGGACCCCGAGGTACGTCAATCATGCAAATCGCTCCTGGACCCCAAAACAATGAATAATAGTCCATGAAACGGGGCAGAATCGGCCAATACTGCGATTTTTGATGACCGACAAGTAAGCGCACCTTGGGGTTCAACATCCATGGAAATCGCTTTGGGACCCCAAAACGGTGACTAATAGTACATGAAACGGGCCAGAATCGGCCAAAATTGCGTCTGTTGACGACCGACACACAAACGCATCCAGGGGATCATCAATCGTGGAAATAGCTCTAGGACACCAAAACGGTAAGTAATAGTACATGAAAGAACCCAGAATCGGCAAAAATTGTGAGTGTTGACGACCGACATGTAAACGCACCCTGGGGTTCGTTAATCGTGAAAATCACCCCGTGACCCCAAAATAGTGAGTAATAGTCCATGAGGTGGCCCAGAATCGGCCTGAACTGTGAGTGTTGATGACCGATCAGTAAAGAACCCCGGGGTTCATTAATCGTGGAAATCACTCCAGGACCCCAAAACAGTAAATAATAGTCCATGAAACGGGCAAGAATCGGCCAACACTTTAAGTGTTGATGACCGACACGTAAGCGCAACTTGGGGTTCAACAACTATGGAAAAAGAATCGGGACCTCAAAACGGTAAGTAATAGTCCGGGGAACGGGTCAGAATTGGCCAAAACTAGGAGTGTTGAGGACGGACACTTAAACGCACCCCGGGGGTCGTCAATCGTGGAAATCGCTTTGGTACCCCAAAACGGTGAGTAATAGTCCACAAAACGGGCCAGAACCGGCCAAAATTGCGAGTGTTGACGACGGACACATAAACACACCCCGGGGATCATCAGTCGTGGAAATAGCTCTGGGGCCCAGAATGATGAGTAATAGTCCATGAAAGATCCCATAATCAAAAATAACTAGGATTGCTGGAGAACGACAGGTAAACGCACCCCGGGGTACGTCAATCGTGGAAATCACACCGGAACCCCAAAACAATGACTAATAGTCCAAGAAACGGCCAGAGTCAGCCAAAACTGCGATTGTTGATGACCGATACGTAAGCGTACCTTGGGGGTTCAGCAACCATGGAAATCGCTTTGGGACCCCAAAACGGTGAGTAATTGTCCACGAAACGGGTCAGAATCGACAAAACCACGAGCGTTAATGACCGAGACATAAACGCACCCCGGGGTTCATTAATCATTGAAATCACTCCTCGACCCCAAAACAGTGAGCAATAGTAACTGAGACGGGCCAGAATTGGCTAAAACTGTGAGTGTTGATGACGGACACGTAAATGCACCCCGGGGTTCGTTAATCATGGAAATCAATCTGGAACCCCAAAACACTGAGTAATAGTCCACGAATCAGCCAAAATTGTGAGTGTTAACGCCCGACATGTAAGTGGACCTTGGGGTTCAACAACTATGGAAATCGCTTTAGGACCCCACAACAGTGAGTAATAGTCCACAAACAGGCCAGAATCGGCCAAAATTGCGAGTGTTGACGACGGACACATAATAGCACCCTAGGGATCGTCACTCATGGAAATAGCTCAGGGACCCCCAAAACGGTGAGGAAGAGTCCATGAAAGAGCCCAGAATTGAACAAAACTAGGATTGCTGGTGAATGACACGTAAACGGACCCCGAGGTACGTCAATCATGCAAATCGCTCCTCGACCCCAAAACAATGAGTAATAGTCCATGAAACGGGGCAGAATCAGCCAATACTGTGATTTTTGATGACCGACACTTAAGCGCACCTTGGGGTTCAACATCCATGGAAATCGCTTTGGGACCCCAAAACAGTGAGTAATAGTCCACGCACTAGTAGAAAAAGGGTCAAATGTGAGACACATTAGTCCCGGTTTGTAACAGAACCGACACTAATGTGTCCATTAGTGCCGGTTCCAACGGCTAGGCGGGAGGAGCTCTTTAGTACCGGTTCGTGGTGAACCTTTAGCACCGGTTCGTGCCACGAACCGATACTAAAGAAAGTGGTGGCAGGATGTTGTCAAAGTGGGGCCCTTCCAGCACCTTTAGTACCGGTTCGTGGCACGAACCGGTACTAAAGGTCGTCCTATATAAACCCTTCGTCCACCCGCACTCTGTTCTTCCCCCTTTCCCCTCTCCCTCTCCTCTGTTCTTCCCTTCTTCCTCTTGAGTTCATCACAAAATTTGCCCCAAATTTGTCAAGATTTGCAGGCCCCCATCCATTCAAATGATCACCAAGGTTAGCAACTTTGTCCTTTCATATCTCATTGCTAGATTAGCTCTTGCATTGGTTTATATAGTGATTAATTGTGGGTTTTAGTAATTTGGGAGGAATTATATGTGGTAGTATTTGATTTATATGCAATTTGAGGTCAAAATAACACTTAGTTTGCATATGTAGGTGTGTTTTACTTAGTGCCTTCTAAATCTCCGTCGTAACCACCATCGATCGCCCGCACCGTCCCGTCGCCGGCACCACCTTGTGGTGAGCCTCTTGTTCATGAAATTTTATATAAAAAATTGATGTTTGTGTGATTTGGATATATAGTTACTCGTATAATTATCTTACCCGTATGTTGTTTGTTATACATAGTGCCATGGTTTTGATATCCGTCCCCGTCGGCCCTCGTCCTTGTTATGATTCGGATGTGGTATATTCTCTTTTAAAACTATTTGTTGCATTTCATGTTTATGACAAATTATGCCCATCAAGTTGACATAGATATTTTTATCTAGGAGGTATGTGAACCGGAAATTCCAACCGACCCTATTGTCGAGAGGGTAAATTTAGTTGAAAGAGAAAACGAGTACTTGAAAGAAAAATTGAAAAGAATTGAGGGGGAGAAGATGGAATTGGAGTTTCATGTTGCCGATGTCATCGATGATCAGAAGATCAAGATGGAGAAAATGCGCTTGAAGATTAGAAAGATTAGAAAATATGCCATCGATAGTGAGGCTTGGTATCATTATGCTGTTGGATCAATTGTTACCTTAGTTGCGATCTTGATCGCATTTGTTGTTACATTTAAATGCTTTAGCTAGAGAGTTATTTGTTTGTTGCATTTAAGTGTTGTATGAACTTTATGTATGAACTTGTATTAATTTGGTCTATTCGGTTTTGTGTAATGAAGATGATCCAGCAATGGATGTACGATGACCGATGCTCTCCCCAGTTTGTTGAGGGCGTGCATACTTTTCTGCTTGCGGCTGAGGCAAACAAGTGGGCGGATGGTTTTATGCCTTGTCCATGTGCTGGCTGTAAGAATGGTCGCAATTACTCTACGTCAAGAACCATTCACGTCCACCTGTTTGAGTCCGGTTTCATGCCCCACTATAATGTTTGGACCAAGCACGGAGAAAGAGGGGTTATGATGGAAGACAATGAAGAAGAAGAGGACGACGACAACTATCCTGGCCATGGGTTCCCTGAATACGATGATACAACAATGGGGGAAGAAGCTGAGCCGGTAATGCGGGAAGAAGCTGAGCCGGCAATGCGGGAAGAAGCTGAAGAAGAGGCATCAGATGAGCCCGTTGATGATCTAGGTCGGGCCATTGCCGATGCAAAGAGAAACTGCGCAAGTGATTTGGCGAAGAAGAAGTTGCAGCGCATGTTAGAGGATCACAAAAAATTGTTGTACCCGAATTGCGTAGGTGACAAGAAAAGGCTGGGCACCACACTGGAATTGCTGCAATGGAAGGCAGAGAATGGTGTATCTGACAAGGGATTTGGAAAGTTGCTGGTAATGATAAAGGATATGCTTCCAAAGGACAACGAATTGCCCGAGAGTACGGACGAAGCAAAGAAGGTTGTCTGCCCTCTAGGGTTAGAGGTGCAGAAGATACATGCATGCCCTAATGATTGCATCCTCTACCGCGGTGAGTACGAGGATTTGAACGCTTGCCCGGTATGTGGTGCATTGCGCTATAAGATCAGCCGCGATGACCCTGGTGATGTCGAGGGTGAGCGCCCCAGGAAGAAGATTCCTGCCAAGGTGATGTGGTATTCTCCTATAATACCACGGTTGAAATGTTTGTTCCAAAACAAAGAGCCTGCCAAGGCGATGCGATGGTACAAAGAAGACCGTAAGAAAGACAGAAAGTTGAGAGTACCCGCTGACGGGTCGCAGTGGAGAAAAATCGAAAGAAAGTACAGGAAGGAGTTTGCAGATGACGCAAGGAGCGTATGGTTTGGTCTAAGCGCAGATGGCATTAATCCTTTTGGGGAGCAGAGCAGCAACCATAGCACCTGGCATGTGACTCTATGTTTGTATAACCTTCCTCCTTGGTTGTGCATGAAGCGGAAGTTCATTATGATGCCAGTGCTCATCCAAGGCCCTAAGCAACCCGGCAACGACATTGATGTGTACCTAAGGTCATTAGTTGAAGAACTCTTACAACTGTGGAATGGAACAGGTGTACGTGCGTGGGATGAGCACATGGGGTAAGAATTTGACCTAAAGGCGTTGCTGTTCGTGACCATCAATGATTGGCCTGCTCTCAGTAACCTTTCAGGACAGACAAACAAGGGATACCGCGGATGCACGCACTGTTTGGATGATACCGACAGTATATATTTGAATAGTTGTAAGAAGAATGTGTACCTGGGACATCGTCGATTTCTTCCGAGCAGGCATCCCGTAAGAAAGAAAGGCAAGCATTTCAAAGGTGAGGCGGATCACCGGACGAAGCCTCGCCACCGTACTGGTGCTGATGTACATGATATGGTCAAGGATTTGAAGGTGATATTTGGAAAGGGTCCTGGCGGACAACCTGTTCCGAAGGACGCTGATGGACGCGCACCCATGTGGAAGAAGAAATCTATATTTTGGGACCTGCCATATTGGAAAGACCTAGAGGTCCGCTCCGCAATCGACGTGATGCACGTGACGAAGAACCTTTGCGTGAACCTTCTAGGCTTCTTGGGCGTGTATGGGAAGACAAAAGATACACCTGAGGCACGGGAGGACCAGCAACGTATGCACGGAGAAGACGGCATACATCAGGGTCATGCAAGCTACGCTCTTACCAAAGAAGAGAAGGAAATCTTCTTTGAATGCCTGCTAAGTATAAAGGTACCGTCTGGCTTCTAGTCGAATATAAAGGGAATAATAAACATGGCAGAGAAAAAGTTCCAGAACCTAAAGTCTCATGACTGCCACGTGATTATGACGCAACTGCTTCCGGTTGCATTGAGGGGGCTTCTACCAGAAAATGTTCGATTAGCCATTGTGAAGCTATGTGCATTTCTCAATGCAATCTCTCAGAAGGTAATCGATCCAGAAATCATACCAAGGTTACAGAATGATTTGGTGCAATGTCTTGTCAGTTTAGAGTTGGTGTTCCCACCATCCTTCTTCAACATCATGACGCACGTCCTAGTTCACCTATGCGAAGAGATTAACGTTTTGGGTCCTGTATTTCTACACAATATGTTCCCCTGTGAGAGGTTCATGGGAGTCTTAAAGAAATATGTTCATAACCGTGCTAGGCCAGAAGGAAGCATCTCCAAGGGCCATCAAAATGAGGAGGTCATTGAGTTTTGTATTGACTTTATTCCTGACCTTAAGCCGATTGGTGTTCCTGAATCGCGGCATAAGGGCAGACTGGATGGAAAAGGCACGCTAGGAGGGGAACAAATAATATGTGTGGACGGACATTCTCTCACTGAAGCACACTACACAGTTCTACAGAATTCCGCCTTGGTGGCTCCGTATATGGATGACCACAAGAATTTGCTACGCTCCAAACACCCGGAGCGGTCAGATGACTGGATTACACATGAACAAACCAGGAGTTTCGCCAGCTGGTTGCAGACACGTACCATGCATGACAGCTCTATTGAAGATGACTTGTACTTGCTGTCCCAGTTACCATCTTCGAATATAATGACTTTCAAAGGGTACGAGATAAATGGTAAAACATTTTACACGATTGCCCAAGATAAGAAGAGCACCAACCAAAACAGTGGTGTCCGCTTTGATGCAGAAACCAAGACGGGAAAGGAAACATATTATGGTTATATACATGACATATGGGAACTTGACTATCGACATGGTTTAAAGGTCCCTTTGTTTCGGTGCAAATGGGTCAATATGACACGAGGCGGGGTAACGGAAGACCCGTAGTATGGAATGACAACAATGGATCTCAACAATCTTGCGTATGAAGACGAACCATTCGTCCTAGCCAATGATGTGGCACAGGTTTTCTATGTGAAGGACATGTCTACCAAGCCAAGAAAAAGAAAAGATAAGGAAGCGAATGCATCGTACGATGAGCCAAAGCGGCACATAGTTCTTTCTAGGAAGAGAAACATCGTGGGAGTGGATGACAAGACAGACAAGTCAGAAGATTATGAAAAGTTTGATGAAATTGCTCCATTCACAGTGAATATTGACCCGAGCATCCCGTTAAATGATGAAGATTTTCCATGCTTACGGTGCAAAGGGACACACGCGAAGAAAAAGTTTCACACCCAAAGATCTGGGATGTGATCGGCTTCACTATCATCACTTTCTTCTGTGATTCACACCCAGAGGGGAATGTCTGTAATAGTTAGGGTAGTTATGTGTTTTGGCATTTGAAACGCGAAGAAATTTTATGTGCAAGCAAATTCTTTCATGCCTTTACTGATTTTTAAAGTTAAGTTATTCACAAACTAGTGATTCACACTAATTTCAAATAATTCAAAATTTAAACTATTCAAATATGAAAACTACAGGCACTAACAGAAAGTTTGTAATCTTTTGTACCTAAAGCAAAAATATTCACAAAGAAACTCTAAATACACAAAAAAAACACAAAAATAAATAAAGCAAAATAAAAATAAAAAAAGGCAGCCTACTAGGCCAGAGCGGCATGCAAACGACTAGAAACCCAACCTGTCGTTGGGCCAGGATGCAGGCCCGCAAAGGCCAAGTGGGCCCACAGGGCAGCAAAGAACACGTACGCCCAGTAAGCCTGCTTTGGAGAGGAGCTCGAGAGAGCGACCGCACGGGGGTTTATAAACCAGTGCGGTCGCCCCTCGGCTAGCGAGGTGGGACTAAACTTGCTGCACCGCACCTGCGCCAGCGCACCCCCTTTAGTACCGGGTCGTGGCACAAACCGGTACTAAAGGGGGGTCCTTTACTAGTATATATGTATGAATGCATGTTAGATGGATATAATCAGTGTTTAATTAGTATGGAATTTTTTTATATAATGTTGTTTTTCTGTTTTTTAATGGATGTATAGAAGTTGTTTTTTTTGTTTTTAGTGTTAGATGCTTAATTAGTATGAAATAGCATATAGATTTTTGACATATGCAATGATAGCATAATTGGTGTTATATAGAAATGTTAGTTATCAAAATCCAATCATTAAAAAAATGTTACTTTTTGTGGGCATATAGCTAGTATTTGTTCTCGACAATGCCCGGCCCGCATCCTCGCCGTCGACCCTTCCGCGACGACGTCCGGCTGACCCATGTCCGTGACTGGGCTCCGCCAGGCTGGCACTGGGAGGTGCTGCCTGGAGGGGCGCGCCGCTTGATGAGGAACCCAGCCCTGGGTCCCGTCGTTGACCCTGATCTCGTTTGGTGGCGTTCGCGTGGGCCAGTTTCGGCGCGGAGGGAGCCGGCCCAGCCGGAGGTGGTACGTCGCCGTGTCAGGGAGGAGGACGAGCACGTCCATCGCTACATGGTTGCGTTAGAGGGCGGCAAGTTCTCCAATACCTAGCAGTTTCTTCAGGGATCTCACTTCAGCTATGATCCCGTGAGGGTTCCTTCTCTTTGGGTGTCCACCGCCCGCGCCATAGGAACCGCGAGTGTCCTAGATTCTTCTGTAGTATTCGATCTTTATTAGCTACCTAGCCAGTGATGTATTCGATATTATATCTATATTCGAGACGATGTATTCGAGATTATATCTATTACGAGACGATGTATTCGAGATTATATCTATTATTCGAGACAATGTTTTCGAGATTATATCTATTATTCGAGACGATGTATTCGAGATTATATCTATTATTCGAGACGATGTAATTTGAATACTAAATCGTTTTATATTTCTTTTGGATTAGTTAAATAAAAGCTATGGCGGACAATACCGGCAGAGAGGGAGAACAGGCCATGTTCGATATGATACGCCATCCTCACGGGCCAGATGATGATCAGAATGAAGAAGATTATGACGGCTCCGAATTTCTAAACAACACCGGAGAGGGTGATATGATATTCGATCGTGACGACCGAATTGATGAAGTCATGAACTATGATTATGATGATGATGAAGAAAATGTTGATCTTGAAACAACAAACACCGGCGAGGTATATAAGCAGGCATCTGGTGATCATCACATGTTTTAAATGAATAGAAGATATATTAACGAATCGATCTTTGTTCTTTCAGCCATTCGGATCGAGCAAATCTTCAGGCAAAAGGACGAACGAGGCCCGAACAAAAAGTTGAAGGAGGGCGTAAAGTACAATATTGTGGCAATCAGACCTAATGGTGAACCATTAGCGCCTAAGAAGATTGCGAACAAGTTCGTTCGTCAGTGCGGAGTTCTTGTGAAGGACCAACTCCCGATCTCCCTTCAAGAATGGAGAGAGCCAGCAAAAGACAAAAGACAAAAAGACAAAGAGGACGCTGCTCCACGTCCAGATGTTACTTTTGTCGACAAAAAACAAAAAGATCTGCTTTGGGATACTCTCATGGAACATTTCACCCTACCAGATCATTTCACAAAAGTAGATGTGCAGAAAGTCAAGGACGCTGCTCTTAGGAAGATGGCGGTTGCATTCAAGAACCACAATAATCGTGAATGGGACAAGTACGTCAAGGGAGGAAGGAAGACTCCAGTATTCGAGGGAACACTAGAGAACCAATGTGCTCAATGGGATGATTTCGTGAAATTCAAGGATTCGGAATTAGCTAAGGAACGGTCGAGAATAAACAAGAAGAAAGCCGAAAAAAGGATAAGTTCCATAAGCTGGGCCCAGGTGGCTATGCGGTGGCAATGCCTAAGTGGGATAAGTCTGAGAAAGAGATGGAGGATGGAGGTGTCACTCCGGTTACTAAGAGCTGGCCCCCAGGGTCAGGACTTGGTTCTATGCGCATGGGGGGGAGTTCGACCCAAAGAGAGGCAATGTTTCGACGAGGGCAAGTCTGAAGGGAGCCGACGATGCGATACTTGTTGCAATAGAAGAGGCACGATCGGGGGTGTTCCAGCCCAACAGAGAGAACGACGAGCTTATGCGTGCCCTGGGAAATCCTAAACACCCGGGAAGAACACGAGGCTAGGGCGCTATTCCGTGGTATGAGGGGTTTTCAGACTGGAACACCGACTACAGAACCTGTGCGAGAAAGAAGATTGCGGAGGAGAAGAAGAGGAAGATGGAGGAGGAGCAGAGGAAGCGGGACTATGAACGCCTTCAAGGCCTAGAAGCAAGTCAAGCGGAATTGGCACTCAAATTCCAGCGACAGCAGGAGCAGATCGACTCACTTACCCAGCAAAGGGGGTCTCAACAGCTGCTGCAGCTAGCGAATGATCCAGCATTGGATAGCACCGCCCCATCCATGCCGAGAAGCGGCATGGGTTCCGCCCCGGACGACGCAATGCTGGATAGATACCCCGTGGATGACATCACGGAGAACACTAACGACAAGCTACACGTCAAAATGAAGAACATACCCATTAAGGTGGCGGACGGCATTGCTTTTACAAATCCCCCTGAGGAAACCTTCCATTGCAACCCGATTCCAGCGGGCTATGCTCGTGTCTTGGTTGATGAGGTGGTGGACCCATATTCGGAGCTACAGCTTGACATTCCTGGAGGTGACGACGAGCACTTTCTCGGAGAGTCCAAACATCGTATCATCCTATGGAAAAAGGATTGCATCATCTTTCGAAGGCCACCGACACCGCGTCAGCCGACTCCTCGTCGAAGTCCGCCACCGAGTCAGCAGCCTCCCGCTCCTGCAAGTCCACCAAGTCCGGCAAAGTGTCAGGCCACTCCTCCTCCAAGTTCGGCAAAGTGTCAGGCCACTCCTCCTCCAAGCCCGCCACAGCGTCAAACGTCCACTCATCCTCCAAGTCCGGCACAACCTCAGGCCACTCCTCCTCCAAGTCCAGCACAGCTTCAGGCCACTCCTCCTCGTCCAACTCGGCCCCGTTAGCCGCCTCCGCCGCCTCAGCAATCGCAGAAGAGACACCCCGCAGCTAGGTGCGTAGCGGTACGAGTCGAGGTAGTACAGGAAGTACAGGCGGAGGCAAGCGATATAAATATGCTCCAAGCCTCACGCCTCTTCTGCAGAGGCCTTATGACAAGTCCGAGGAGGAAAACGCAGCCATATCGAAGGGCGAGGTGGAAGCCCATTTGGCACCGAAACCGCCACCGCCGCCAAGGGAGAAAGAGCCTGAGGAAATGATTGACCACTTCATTCGTATGGCTCAACCACCAGCTCCCAAGCCTGTTGACACAGACTATGAGCGCCACATCAGGAAGTTAAATCGAGCATGTCTATGTAAGGAGGCGAGCTCGGGATCGAGCAGACAACAAGCAGCTGTCAAAAAATGCGGGAAAACCATTGCCCAGCTGGGAGAACAGGCGGCGCAATTGATCCCCTCGCTTGTTGTGCCAACAACACGTGACAGTACACGCGCCCAATATTATTGTGGGCAAACTGTTTACGTTCCCAAGGTGGGCAATGTGGTAATAACCAAGGACCATATAATGCAGGCTGAAGTTCTCAACATCACTGTTGGACAACTCCTCGAGATCAAGCCCATGCCTATGCTTAGAGAGGATGAAATAAAACGGAAATATGTCCGGGGCCAACCTTTGGTCGAGCCAGACAAGGTCAAGAATCTCCCAACGAGAATGTATGAATTGCATCAATGGTACATGAACATTACCAAGATTTCAGATCGATTGTCCCTCATGGTGAATGTCAAGGAGGAGCATTACTTCCATGAGAAAGCTCTGTCCGTTGAGTATTCTGAATTGTTTCAGTTATACAATCAAGACGCACTCGACAAATCTATCGTCAGTTGCTATTGTCTTTTAGTGATTTCTTTCTGTAATTAAGTCTCAAGCTAGCTGTAGTGATCCTTTTGATCAATCATTACCTGTAATTATCCTCACTATATTCTTTTCTATGGTATTATGCAGGATGAAGATGTATGAAATGAGAAAAGGTGGACGCTTTGGCATTGGGTTCATTGACCCAAACACAGTTAATGAATACACATGGCTAATAAATCCACATCATCAAAAGGATGTAGAGGACAACATGCTAGAGTTCTTGAAGCGCCTCAAATACAATGAAGATATACTACTTCCTTACATCTTCCTGTGAGTCACACTGTCTTGTACTACAAATTCTCTGTTTTTGCCTACTAGCTAGCTACATGTTTTTGCTTACATATTCCCGCTTAATGAAGACATGCAAACCTGTGTGCATGCAGATTTCACTGGATCTTGTGTATCATTAAAGTTGACGCCGGAACAGTTGAAATACTGGACTCACTACTCAATGAAAATACTGACTATAACATCTTTTTTGGGATAGTCAACAGGTAATTTCAATCATTATTAACTATATATCTCGGCCTATTTAGTTCGTCATTTCATGATATGAACTATTTAATAACCCCTTTATTCATTTTCTTTGTCGGTGGGCAGGGCTTGGGCAAGGTTCATCAGCGTCACGAAAGGCGAATGGAAAAACAAGCTTAAATGGTTTCGACCCAAGGTAAGTAATTAAGTAGTACTAGCTAGCTAGCTAGCTGCCATCTCTTTAATTATCATGCTTGATTAATTATTATCTGATCAAATTCCATTCTTGTAAAGGCCCTGAAGCAGGCGCAGGGGACTGGTTTGTGTGCATTCTGCGTTTGCGAGAACATACACATGATGGCGTCCGAAAGGAGCAGATCTCAAAGACAGGAATGGGTACGCTCGTCAGAACACTATTCACAATTTTTACACCATTATCGATATCTAGTCACACAACTAATACACATGCATATTGATCTCCTTCTTAACAATTCAGAGAGGTGCGGGAGAAGCTCCTAGAAACGGAGCGCGTAGAAGCACTTCAAGAGGAAATAGCGGGATTTTTCTTCGACCAGGTCATAAATCCGAAGGGAGAATACCAGTACCCGCTACCGCCCCCATGAAAACCACTTCCAATTGTCATCGTGCTCCGAAGGCACCAATTAGGCTAATACCACTCGCTCCAAAGGCAACATGCATATGTAGGAGAAATTGTATATAGCTATACATGTGTGTATGTGTGAATTAATTAATATGGTGGTTTGTGAGACATTGATGATATATATATGCATGATTGGTTCTACTAGAAATTCTCTCTCTCTCTCTCTATATATATATATATATATGCATAACGTGTACAATGTGTAGTATCGTAAAATAACAGCAAACGAAAAAGAATTAAAATGGAAACACAAAATTAAATGAAAAAGAAATCATAAAACTAAAGGGCTCCAGGCCCCCGGAGCTGGCTCGTGCCATGTGGTTGCCCTTTAGCACCGATTCGTGCTGAACCGGTACTAAAGGGGGGGGGCTTTAGTGCCCACACTTTAGTGCCGGTTATGGAACCGACACTAAAGGGCCTTACGAACCGGTGCTATTGCCCGGTTCTGCACTAGTGATGAAACGGGCCAGAATCGGCCAAAATTGCGTCGGTTGGCGACCGACAAACAAACGCACCCCGGGGATCATCAATCGCGGAAATAGCTCTGGGACACCAAAATGGTAAGTAATAGTCCATGAAAGAACCCAGAATCGGCCAAAATTGTGAGTGTTGATGACCAACATGTAAACACATCCTGGGATTCGTTAATCGTGAAAATCACCCCGGGACCCCAAAATAGTGAGTAATAGTCCAAGAGATGGCCCAGAATCGGCCAGAATTGTGAGTGTTGACGACCAACATGTAAAGAACCCCGGGATTCGTTAATCGTGGAAATCACTCCAGGACCCCAAAATAGTAAGTAATAGTCCATCGGGCAAGAATCGGCCAACACTTTAAGTGTTGATGACCGACACGTAAGCGCAACTTGGGGTTCAACAACTATGGAAAACGTTTCGGGACCTCAAAACGGTAAGTAATAGTCCATGGAACGGGTCAGAATCGGCCAAAACTATGAGTGTTGAGGGCGGACACTTAAACGCTCACCCGGGGTTGTCAATCATGGAAATCGCTCTGTCACCCCAAAACAATGAGTAATAGTGCTTGAAACGGACAAAAATCAGCCAAAATTGTGAGTGTTGATGATAGACACGTAAACGCACCCTGGTGTTTGTTAATCGTGGAAATCACTTCGGGACCCCAAAATAGTGAGTAATAATCATTGAAATGGGCCAGAATCGACCAAAACTGTGAGTGTTGATGACCGACACGTAAATGCACCCCCGGGTTCGTTAATCGTGGAAATCAATCCGGGACCCCAAAACGTGAGTAATAGTCCACAAAACTGGCCAGAATCGGCCAAAACTGCGAGTGCTGATGACCAACATGTAAGCGCACCTTGGGGTTCAACAACTATGGAAATCGCTTCAGGACCCCACAACGGTGAGTAATAGTCCATGAAATGGGTCAAAATTGGCCAAAACTGTGAGTGTTGACGACGGACACGTAAACGCACCCCTAGGATCGTCCAACGTGGAAATCGCTCTTGGACGACAAAATGGTGAGTAATAGTGCACGAAACGGACAAGAATCGGCCAAAATTGTGAATATTAATGACCGACCCGTAAACGCACCTCGGGGTTCGTCAATCGTAGAAATCACTCTGAGACCCAAAACTGAGTAATAGTCCAAGAAACGGGCCAGAATCGGCCCAAACTGCGATTGTTTATGACTGACACGTAAGCGCACCTTGGGGTTTGATGACCATGGAAATCGCTTTCGTACCCCAAAAAGGTGAGTAATAGTCCACACAACAGGCCAGAACCGGCCAAAATTGTGAGTGTTGACGACGGACACATAAACTCACCCCGGGGATTGTCAGTCGTGGAAATAGCTCTGGGGCCCCAGAATGATGAGTAATAATCCATAAAAGAGCACAGAATCAAAAATAACTAGGATTGCTGGTGAACGACAGGTAAACCCACCCCGGGCTACGTCAATCATGGAAATCACACCGGGACCCCAAAACAATGACTAATAGTCCAAGAAACGGCCAGAAACGGCCAAAACTGCGATTGTTGATGACCGACACATAAGCGCACATTGGGGGTTCAACAACCATGGAAATCGCTTTGGGACCCCAAAATGGTGAGTAATTGGCCACGAAACGGGTCAGAATCGACAAAAACCACGAGTGTTAATGACCGAGACATAAACGCACACCGGGGTTCGTTAATCATGGAAATCACTCCTCAACCCCAAAACAATGAGTAATAGTCAGTGAAACGGGCCAGAATCAGCCAAAACTGTGAGTGTTGATGACCGACACGTAAATGCACCCCGGGGTTCGTTAATCGCTGAAATCAATCCGGGACCCCAAAACAATGAGTAATAGTCCACGAATCGGCCAAAATTGTGAGGGTTGATGACCGACATGTAAGCGGACCTTGGGGTTCAACAACTATGGAAATCGCTTTAGGACCCCACAACGGTGAGTAATAGTCCACAAACAGGCCAGAATCGGCCAAAATTGCGAGTGTCGACGACGGACACATAAACGCACCCTAGGGATCGTCACTCGTGGAAATAGCTCTAGGACACCCAAAATGGTGAGGAAGAGTCCATGAAAGAGCCTAGAATCAAACAAAACTAGGATTGCTGGTGAATGACACGTAAACGGACCCCGAGGTACGTCAATCATGCAAATCGCTCCTGGACCACAACACAATGAGTAATAGTCCATGAAACGGGGCAGAATCGGCCAATACTGCAATTTTTGATGACCGACACGTAAGCGCACCTTGGGGTTCAACATCCATGGAAATCGCTTTGGGACCCCAAAATGGTGAGTAATAGTCCATGAAATGGGCCAGAATCGGCCAAAAATGCGTCTGTTGACGACCGACACACAAACACACCCCGGGGATCGTCAATCGTGGAAATAGCTCTGGGACACCAAAACGGTAAGTAATGGTCCATGAAAGAACCCAGAATCGGCGAAAATTATGAGTGTTGATGACCGGCATGTAAACGCACCCTGGGGTTCGTTAATCATGAAAATCACCCCGGGACCCCAAAATAGTGAGTAATAGTCCACGAGATGGCCCAGAATCGGCCAGAACTATGAGTGTTGATGACCGACATGTAAAGAACCCCAGGGTTCGTTAATCGTGAAAATCACTCCGGGACCCCAAAACAGTAAGTAATAGTCCATGAAATGGGCATGAATCGGCGAACACTTTAAGTGTTGATGACCGACACGTAAGCGCAACTAGGGGTTCAACAAGTATGGAAAATGTTTCGGGACCTCAAAACGGTAAGTAATAGTCCATGGAACGGGTCAGAATTGGCCAAAACTGTTAGTGTTGAGGACGGACACTTAAACGCACCCCGGGGGTCGTCAATCGTGGAAATCGCTCTGGCACCCCAAAACAATGAGTAATAGTTCTCGAAACGGACAAAAATCGGCCAAAATTGTGAGTGTTGATGACAGACACGTAAACGCACCCCGGTGTTTGTTAATCGTGGAAATCACTTCGGGACCCCAAAATACTGAGTAACAGCCACTGAAACGGGCCAGAGTCAGCCAAAACTGTGAGTGTTGATGACCGACACGTAATCGCACTCCGGGTTCGTTAATCGTGGAAATCAATCCGGGACCCCAAAACGTGAGTAATAGTCCTCGAAACGGGCCAGAATCGGCCAAAACTATGACTACTGATGACCGACATGTAAGGGCACCTTGGGGTTCAACAACTATGGAAATCGCTTCAGGACCCCACAACGGCGAGTAATAGTCCACGAAACGGGTCAGAATTGGCCAAAACTGTGAGTGTGGACGACGGACACGTAAACGCACCCCTAGGATCGTCCAACGTGGAAATCGCTCTCGGACCACAAAACGGTGAGTAATAGTGCACGAAACGGACCAGAATCGGCCAAAATTGTGAATGTTGATGACCGACACGTAAACGCACCCCGGGGTTCTTCAATCGTAGAAATCACTCTGGGACCCAAAACTGAGTAATAGTCCAAGAAACGGGCCAGAATCGGCCCAAACTACGATTGTTTATGACCGACACGTAAGCGCACCTTGGGGTTCGACAACCATGGAAATTGCTTTGGTACCCCAAAACGGTGAGTAATAGTCCACAAAACGGGCCAGAACCGGCCAAAATTGTGAGTGTTGACGACGGACACATAAACGCACCCCGAGGATCGTCAGTCGTGGAAATAGCTCTAGGGCCCCGGAATGATGAGTAATAGTCCATGAAAGAGCCCAGAATCAAAAATAGCTAGGATTGCTAGTGAATAACAGGTAAACACACCTCCGGGTACGTCAATTGTGGAAATCACACCGGGACCCCAAAACAATGAGTAATAGTGCACGAGATGGCCCAGAATCGGCCAGAACTGTGAGTGTTGATGACCGACATGTAAAGAACCCCGGGGTTCGTTAATCGTGGAAATCACTCCGGGACCCCAAAACAGTAAGTAATAGTCCATGAAACGGGCAAGAATCGGCCAACACTTTAAGTGTTGATGACCGACACGTAAGCGCAACTTGGGGTTCAACAAGTATGGAAAATGTTTCAGGACCTCAAAATGGTAAGTAATAGTCCACGAAAAGGGTCAGAATTGGCCAAGACAGTGAGTGTTGAGGACGGACACTTAAACGCACCCCGGGGGTCGTCAATCGTGGAAATCGCTCTGGCACCCCAAAACAATGAGTAATAGTGCTCGAAACGGCCAAAAATCGGCCAAAATTGTGAGTGTTGATGACAGACACGTAAACGCACCCCTGGGGTTTGTTAATCGTGGAAATCACTCCGGGACCCGAAAATAGTGAGTAATAGTCACTGGAACGGGCTAGAATCGGCCAAAACTATGAGTGTTGATGACCGACACGTAAACGGACCCCGGGGTTCGTTAAGCCTGGAAATCAATCCGGGACCCCAAAATGGTGAGTAATAGTTCATGAAACGGGCCAGGATCGGCCAAAACTGTGAGTGCTGATGATCGACATTTAAGCGCACCTTGGGGTTCATCAACTATGTAAATCGCTTCAGGACCCCACAACGGTGAGTAATAGTCCACGAAACGGGTCAGAATTGGCCAAAACTATGAGTGTTGATGACGGACACGTTAATGCACTCCTGGGATCGTCAATCATGGAAATGGCTCTGGGACCCATAACAGTGAGTAATAGTGCATGAAATGGACCAGAATTGGCCGAAATTGTGAATACACCCCTAGGATTGTCCAACGTGGAAATCACTCTGGCTCCCCAAAACGGTGAGTAATAGTGCACGAAACAGACCAGAATCGGCCAAAATTGTGAATGTTGATGACCCACACTGTCATGGAATTGTCACATCAGATGTCCTAGGGTAAGGACTTAGTCGTGGAGCCATCGCAACTCGGAAGCATAAAGGGGTTAAGCGAGACAAAGGACACGAGGTTTATACTGGTTCGGCCCCTTGCGGTGAAGGTAAAAGCCTACGATCCATTTTTGGGTGGGTCTGCTTATGAATCATTAACCAGGGAGAGAATCCGCTTGACCTAGTTCTCGATCTGATGTTACTTGCCCTGAACCGCTGCCGGGTCGTCCTTTTATATACAGAGGTCGAAGCTCGCCGGCTCACAGAGTCCCGGCCGGTTCATAAACAACGTTTGCCTCGGTATCTCTTTATTCCTTTCTTACAATAAAAGTTATGTATACACGGCGGTTTATCTCTATAGGCTTTAAATCACCTTTGGGCCTTGGGCCATTAAGTGAGTCGTCATCTTCAAGTGTCTTTGTGGGTTTCCTCGTAGGTGTGAGCCGGCCCCTCCTGGGCGGGTAATGCCTAATAGTTATATCCCCAACATTAGGCCCCAGATTGATTTGAACTGGTTCATGTCAATCTTCAACACTTAACAAAAATCTTGCGCTCCCTGCTTTGTGTGATAACTTTTACCAGCCATGACGTCATCCTCCAGATTTTGGATAACCCGCCGTGACGTCTTCTATCATCAATTTATGCTTTATTCAATATATCACAATGGATCCTTATCTTAAAGACCATCCCAAAAATCAAGGTGTCCTTGTAGTTGGATAACTTATGTCCTCGGCCTCCTCGTTTTTCGCGCCCAGTCATCAGTTTTCCTTATAAATAGACCCGACCGGGTCCTTTCTCATTCTTCTTCTTTCCGCATCTTCTTCCTCGCGCACCCTTCTGCTGCTCGAGCTCCGCCACCGATGCCGCGCCACTCGTCTTGATCGACTTTGACCGCTGCATCGACCTGAGTCCGTCCAGAAAATGGCGACGAACCACCGCAACACACCTACAGCCATAAGCATTTCTTCTTCTTCACTCCAGATCTGCATTAGGGTTCATAGGTTTTCCTTGTGTTCTTCGCTAATCATCTTGGTTCTTCATAGCTCTATACTACAGCCTCCTCTAATCCAAGAATAGTGCAAAACTCATGCGATAACTATTTCACACGCATTGTCGATAACGGCAGATCCGTTTATACTGGAAAGAGGCCTTCTAGAACTCATGAACTCATCTGCACTATTTTTTTAGGTCTAGCATATTTTCTTTTTTGAACAGTTGTTTGATCCAAAATAGCAACTGTACTTTGTGAAACTTGTTTGTGCCACACTTAGGAAAAAATCTGTACGTTAGATTCCCCTAGGCATGGCGACTCTTATCACCGGCTTAAACATAATGCTTTAGTTGATAATCTTGACCACCCATGGCAGCTTATGTAATCGGAGAGACGTCATTTTTCCTTATGCCAACCCGCCGAGCCATCCAAAGGACTGGAATCAAACATGGTTTTATTGCCAAGACACCTCCCCGGCTGATGAGAATCCTCTGCCTGGTTCTCACGCCCTGCGTCTAGACTCTAATCATCCTCTGCCCAACAAGATAACACCCGCCGAACGCAAAACACTCGCCCCCACCTTGGCCAAAATCAAGGCTCTTCTGGGGAACGGACTCAATGGTATTAACTTAGTCCGGGTCTGGCACGCTTGGCGGATCATTCCATTAAGCCGGTGCCCCGGTCTAATGTGCAATTACTCAGGCAAGAAAGATGACCCTCACCGACACAGCCCTGATGATCTGCCTGATCATGTCTTCAATGATATGATCAAATGTCGCCAACTATCATGGAATTGTCACGTCAGATGTCCTAGCGTAAGGACTTAGTAGTGGAGTCATCGCAACTAGGAAGCTTAAAGGGGTTAACGGGACAAAGGACACGAGGTTTATAACTGGTTTGGCCCCTTGCGGTGAAGGTAAAATCCTACGATCCAGTTTTGGGTGGGATTGCTTATGAATCGATAACCAAGGGGCAAATCCGCTTGACCTAGTTCTCGATCTGATGTTACTTGCCCTGAACCGCCACCGGGTCGTCCCTTTATATACAAAAGTCGATGCCCGCAGGCTCATAAAGTCCCGTCCGGTTCATAAACAACGTCTGACTCGGTCTCTCTCTATTGCTTTCTTACAATACAAGTTATGTATACACGGCGGTTTATCTCTACAGGCTTTAAATCACCTTTGGGCCTTGGGCCTTTAAGTGAGCTATCATCTTCAAGTGTCTTTGTGGGCTTCCTCATAGGTGTGACCCGGCCCCTCCTGGGCGGGTCATGCCTAATAGTTATATCCCCAATGTTAGGCCCCAAATTGATTTGAACTGGTTCATGTCAATCTTCAACATTTAAGAAAAATCTTGCTCTCCCTCCTTTGTGTGATAACTTTAATCCGCCGTGACGTCATCCTCGAGATTTTGGATAACCCGCCGTGACGTCATCTGTCATCAATTTATGATTTATCCAATATATCTCAACGGATCCTTATCTTAAAGACCACCCCGAAAAACGAGGCTTCCTTTTAGTTGGATAACTTATGTCCTTGGCCTGCTCGTTTTTCGCTCCCAGTCATCAGTTTTCCTTATAAATAGACCCAACCGGGTCCTTTCTCATTCTTCTTCTTTCCGTATCTTCTTCCTCGCGCACCCTTGTGCTACTCGAGCTTCGTCGCCGCCGCCGCGCCCCTCGTCTTTGTTGATTTTGGCCGCTGCATCAACCGGAGTCTGTCCAAAAAACAACGACGAACCTCCGCAACACTCCTACAGCCGTAAGCTTTTCTTCTTCTTCACTCCAGATCTGCATTAGGGTTCATAGGTTTTTCTTGTGTTCTTCGCTATTCATCTTGGTTCTTCATAGCTCTATATTGCAGCCTCCTCTGATCCAATAATAGTGCAAAACTCATGCGATAACTATTTCACACGCATTTCTGATATCAGCAGATCTGTTTATAATACAAAGAGGCCTTCTAGAACTGATCAACTCATCTGTACTCTATTTTTAGGTCTAGAATATTTTCTTTTCTGAACAACTGTTTGAGCCAAAATAGCAACTATACTTTGTGAAACTTGTTTGTGCCACACTTAGGCAAAAATCTGTATGTTAGATTCCCCTAGCCATGGCGACTCTTATCACTGGCTTAAAGATAATGCTTTAGTTGATAATCTTGACCACCCATGGCAGCTTATGTAATTTAACTACCAATGATGCTTGTGGTGACTTAAAAAATCTGTCGTAATTATCCTCATACCATTAGGCCCCTAGATAAGCCGCCATCTTGAATATTGACATTTCCTCTGGCTTAAATTTGAACCGGAAATTTTATCTTTTCTTAGGCTTCCATTGTCATGGCACCTAAGAAAAGCACCTCATGCAACTGTGTTCCATCCATCATTACTGAGCAGACTCTCCAAGACTTTGTGAAAGTTGGTTACCTGCCGAACAGGGATCTCATGTCTTATTGTGCTCCTGACCCGACAGAAGAGAGACCTCAACCCAAAGAAGGGGAGGTGATAATTTTCTCAGATCATATGAACCAGGGTTTCTCACCACCCGGCTCTAAATTCTTTCGATACGTCCTGCATTTCTTCGATCTCCGCCCTCAAGACATGGGACCCAATTCCGTGTCTTATATCTGCAATTTTCAAGTGTTCATCGAGGTGTATCTTGAAGAAGAACCGAACTTGTTACTCTTCAGAGAGTTATTTTATTTAAACCGCCAGAATGAATGTGCCAGCGGATAGAGCTTCGAACTCGGCAGCGTCTCAATCCAACATCGGAGAAACGTCATTTTTCCTTATGCCAACCCGCAGAGCCATCCAAAGGACTAGAATCAAACATGGTTTTATTGCCAAGACACCTCCCCGGCTGATGCGAATCCTGTGCTTGGTTTTTGCACCCTGTGTCTGGACTCCAATCATCCACTGCCCAACAAGATAACACCCGCCGAACTCAAAACACTCACCCCCACCTTAGCCAAAATCAAGGCTCTTCTTGGGAACGGACTCAATGGTATTGACTTAGTCCGGGTCTGGCACGCCTCGCTGATCATTCCATTAAGATGCCGCCCTGGTCTAATGTGCAATTACTCAGGCAAGAAAGATGACCCTCAGCAACACAGCCCTGATGATCTTCCTGATCATGTCGTCAATGATATGACCAAATGTCGCCAACTGTCGTGGAATTGTCACGTCAGATGTCCTGGCGTAAGGACTTAGTCGTGGAGCCATCGCAACTAGGAAGCTTAAAGGGGTTAAACGGGACAAAGGACACGAGGTTTATAACTGGTTCGGCCCCTTGTGGTGAAGGTAAAAGCCAAAAATCCAGTTTTAGGTGGGATTGCTTATGAATTGATAACCATGGAGCGAATCCTCTTGACCTAGTTCTCGATCTGATGTTACCTGCCCTGAACCGCCACCGGGTCGTCCCTCCCTTTATATACAGAGGTCGATGCCTGACGGCTCACAGAGTCCCGACCGGTTCATAAACAACGTCCGGCTCGTTCTCTTTCTATTCCTTTCTTACAATACAAGTTATGTATACACGACGGTTTATCTCTACATGCTTTAAAACACCTTTGGGCCTTGGGCCTTTAAGTGAGCTGTCATCTTCAAGTGTCTTTGTGGGCCTCCTCGTAGGTGTGACCCGGCCCCTCCTTGGTTGGTCATGCCTAATAGTTATATCCCCAACATTAGGCCCCAGATTGATTTGAACTGGTTCATGTCAATCTTCAACAATTCAGAGAAATCTTGCGCTCCCTGCGTTGTGTGATAACTCTAACCCGTCGTGACGTCATCCTCCGGATTTTGGATAACCCGCCGTGACTTCATATGTCATCAACTTATGCTTTATCTAATATATCTCAACGGATCCTTATCTTAAAGACCATCCCGAAAATCGAGGCATCCTTGTAGTTGGATAACTTATGTCCTTGGCCTGCTTGTTTTTCGCGCCAGTCATCAGTTTTCCTTCTAAATAGACCCGACCGGGTCCTTTCTCATTCTTCTTCTTTCCGCATCTTCTTCCTCGTGCACCCTTCTGCTGCTCGAGCTCCGCCACCGCCGCCGCGCGCCTCGTCTTTGTTGATTTCGGCCGTTGCATCGACCTGAGTCTGTCCAGAAAATGGCGATGAACCTCCACAACACTCCTACAGCCGTAAGCTTGTCTTCTTCTTCACTCCAGATTTGCATTAGGGTTCATAGGATTTTCTTGTGTTCTTCGCTATTCATCTTGGTTCTTCATAGCTCTATACTGCAGCCTCCTCTGATCCAAGAATAGTGCAAAACTCATGCGATAACTGTTTCACACGCATTTTCGATATCAGCAGATCTGTTTATACTGCAAAGAGGCCTTCTAGAACTGATCAACTCATCTGCACTCTATTTTTAGGTCTAGAATATTTTCTTTTCTGAACAACTGTTTGACCCAAAATAGCAACTTTACTTTGTGAAACTTGTTTGTGCCACACTTAGGCAAAAATCTGTATGTTAGATTCCCCTAGCCATGGCGACTCTTATCACCGGCTTAAAGATAATGCTTTAGTTGATAATCTTGACCACCCATGGCGGCTTATATAATTGAACCACCAATGATGCTTGTGGCGACTTAAAGAATCTGTCATAATTATCCTCATACCATTAGGCCCCTAGATAAGCCGCCATCTTGAATATTGACATTTCCTCCGGCTTAAATTTGAACCGGAAATTTTATCTTTTCTTAGGCTTCCATTGTCATGGCACCTAAGAAAAGCACCTCATGCAACTGTGTTCCATCCATCGTTACTGAGCAGACTCTCCAAGACTTTGTGAAAGTTAGTTACCTGCTGAACAGCGATGTCATGTCTTATCATGCTGCTGACCTGACAGAAGAGAGACCTCAACCCAAAGAAGGGGAGGTGATAATTTTCTCAGATCATATGAACCAGGGTTTCTCACCACCCAGCTCTAAATTCTTTCGATACGTCTTGCATTTCTTCGATCTCCGCCCTCAAGACATCGGACCCAATTCCGTGTCTTATATCTGCAATTTTCAAGTGTTCGTCGAGGTGTATATTGAAGAAGAACCCAACTTGTTACTCTTTAGAGAGTTATTTTATTTAACCCGCCAGAATGAATGTGCCAGCGGACAGAGCTTGGAACTCGGCGGCGTCTCAATCCAACATCGAAGAAACGTCATTTTTCCTTATGCCAACCCGCCGAGCCATCCAAAGGACTGGAATCAAACATGGTTTTATTGCCAAGACACCTCCACGGCTGATGAGAATCCTATGCTTGGTTTTTGCACCCTGCGTCTGGACTCCAATAATCCACTGCCCAACAAGCTAACACCCACCGAACGCAAAACACTCACCCCCACCTTGGCCAAAATCAAGGCTCTTCTTAGGAACGGACTCAATGGTATTGAGTTAGTCCGGTTCTGGCATGCCTCGCGGATCATTCCATTAAGCTGCCGCCCCGATCTAATGTGCAATTACTCAGGCAAGAAAGATGACCCTCAGCGACACAGCCCTGATGATCTGCCTGATCATGTCGTCAATGATATGACCAAATGTCACCAACTGTCATGGAATTTTCATGTCAGATGTCCTCGCGTAAGGACTTAGTCGTGGAGCCATCACAACTAGGAAGCTTAAAGGGGTTAAACAGGACAAAGGACACGAGGTTTGTAACTGGTTCGGCCCCTTGCGGTGAAGGTAAAAGCCAAAAATCTAGTTTTGGGTGGGATTGCTTGTGAATTGATAACTGTCGGTGTCAAAACCGGCGGATCTCGGGTAGGGGGTCCCGAACTGTGCGTCTAGGCGGATGGTAACAGGAGACGAGGGACGCGATGTTTTACCTAGGTTCGGGCCCTCTTGATGGAGGTAAAACCCTACGTCCTGCTTGATTAATATTGATGATGTGGGTATTACAAGAGTAGATCTACCACGAGATCAAGGAGGCTAAACCCTAGAAGCTAGCCTATGGTATGATTGTTGTTATGTCCTACGGACTAAAACCATCCGGTTTATATAGACACCGGAGAGGGCTAGTGTTACACAGAGTCGGTTACAAGGGTAGGAGATCTACATATTCGTATCACAAAAGCTTGCCTTCCAAGCCAAGGAAAGTCCCATCCGGACACAGGACGAAGTCTTCAATCTTGTATCTTCATAGTCTTGGAGTCCGGCCGATGATGATAGTTAGGCTATCCAGACACCCCTTAATCCGGGACTCCCTTAGTAGCCCCCAAACCAGGCTTCAATGACGATGAGTCCGGCGTGCATATTGTCTTCGGCGTTGCAAGGCGGGTTCTCCTCCATATTCCATGTGATTGCCGAATAGTGTCCGGCTTCCTTATAAATGTTGCGCTCCTTAGCTTCCACGTCCAATAATGGCCCTCTTCCACGTGTCATATGAATGCGAAAAGCCAGGGTATTCTTACGTTTTACCCCCTAGCCGCGCGAATAAGCTGCCTATAAGAGAGGCGAGGATCTAGATCCGAATCACACCATCCTCCTTCCGCAAGTACTCATCGAAGCGCCTCTGACAAAAACCAATTCCATCATGGATAGTCAACGCGTCTCCTCCTCTCGCGCTCCCAGCCCTCAGCCGGGAGACTGGAGGAGATGTTCAGTCCCGCATAGCGAGTTAGTAACGCTCCAAGCAGAGGGATACCTTCCCCCAGCCTTTATGGTTCCGGTTCGAGCCGGGCTGGCCACCTACAAGGGTGGGAAGCAGGCGGAGAGCATCCCCAATCCCTCCAAAGGAGAGCGGGTATGCTTTGTCCCCTACCTAATAAGGGGACTCGGATTTCCCATACATCCGTTTCTCCGGGGGCTCCTGGAGTTCTATGGACTCCAGCTTCACCGCCTTACACCTGCCTCTATCTTGCACATCGCGGGCTTTGTAGCCCTTTGCGAGCTGTTCTTGGGCATCGAGCCCCATTTTGCGCTGTGGAAGAGATTGTTTTGCCTCGTACCCCGTTCTCATGAGGGGTCGATATATCAAGTGGGCGGAGCCGAAATATGGCGCATCGCCGGGACCGAATATCTATCCGGAACCCCGAAGAAGGCGTCCGAATACTGGCCTTCGGCATGGTTTTACATGGAAGACGCCCCTCTGCCGGATCCAGTTTGGATCAGCCTCCCGGAGTTCAGCAACGCTCCCCTGAAGAAACACCTGAGTTGGCGCCCGCGGAGCCCTCAACGGGAAGATGATGGGAGCGTCCAATATCTGATGGGCCGGATAAGGTTACTGGCCCACTCCGGATTGACCATGATTGGAGTCATGGCCACGTGCATTAAGCGAGGGGTGCAGCCGCTCCAATATAGGGGCCACCCCATGTGGGATTTCAACGGGGAGGATGACGCCACCCGTCATGGCCGTAAGGGGCCGGGATCGGCCGCCGATCTGGTGAAGATCCTGTCTGGCTTGTACAAGGGGGAGAAGGAGGACTTCCTCCGCACGAGTCCATTGAATGGATTCTCCAAGAATAACCCTCGGAGGTGGGTAAGCGGATGTTTATCTATCCGATCCATATTCCCAAAGTTAAGTGTCTCACTTAGTGATTTTGACGCAGGAGCTGCACCGGGACGTGGAGGGCATACACAGCCTGACTCCACAGCCCGAGGATCCGGGACGATCCCTTGATCCGGCCTCCGAAGAGGATCCGGACATAAAGGTGGAGCTGATCGATGGGGTGTTCCATCAACTTAGTATGGACAATGCTTCGGTCGCCATTACGGCCGACTACCCCGGTTTAACTCTGGCTTCCCAGGTACACCAACGGTGTCCTGAGATCATTGTCTATCCCTGCTCATTTCTGACCACCGTATACCATCGGTGCTCCGCAGGAGGCGCCTTTAAGGCGGGAAGCCGAACCCGCGGCGGCTGACCAACAAGGGTCAGTTCGGCCTAGCAGGCGGAAGAGGAGTGCGGCGTGAATCGAAACGTCGCCGCAACAGTACAGCGCACCGCCATTTTTAAGGGAAAGATTCCTAGGAGGTATATTAACGCTCATGATTTTTCCAGGAGAAAGAGCGCTCGCCGGACAGTGTCCGGAGAGGTTACCAATAAAGCCTCCGCCAGCCATGCTCCAACGCCTGGTCCGGAAGGGGAGGCGAACACAAGGCATAAGCCGGATGCTCCTCCAACGGAGGATGCCGACAGGCTGTCCGCCACCAGGTCTGAGGTGGAGAGCGCCATGAATCACAGGCACCGCCGGACGGTTCTTCGTGACGCGTGTTTCTCTCTGGAGGCACTGAATGCCTTTAATGCGGGAGACGCGCACCTCCGTGCCGCTCGAGATGGTCTAACCAGAGCCACGGATCAGTATGTGAAAGACATACGGGTGAGGAATTTTAATAGTTATATATGCCAGTAGCCCCAAGACTTAAATAGTTAGAATAACTGATTTAAGGATCATTTCTTATGCAGGATCTTACAGAGAAGAATACCTGTCTGTCCCAGGAGCTTCAAGAGTGCAAGGCCCAACTTGAGGCCACGCTAGCCGCCGCAGGGGGAGCCACAGAGACCCCCTCTGGTAATACATACTTCGAAAAGATAAGTAGTTTTATGAGGTGCGGCATGTGCATAAGTCTGACAATAATATTGCAGAGAGTGCCGGACTAGAACCGTACAAGCAACATCTGCTGCGCCAGCTGAAGGCCGGTGAGAAGGTGCTTATGAGGGTGCAACAGGAGAGAAACAAACTCCAAGATGCCAACACCCAGCTGGGCGAAGAACTAAAAGATGTTCGGGTCCAGCTGTCTGACTCCGTAAAGGAGAACCGGCGGCTTCGTCGGGGCATTTGCAGTAAGTGCTTGAGCAAACTCTTTTGAAAAGAAGAGTTCGGCGAGGAAGTCGATCGACAGAAATATGTCTGTAGGTGTGCTCACAGGACGTCCAGCGGAGGAAATGCCTGGTTCCACGGGTGACCTTCTTCCCGAGCTGCTGCAACTGCACGAACATATTCGGCAGGCGATGAGCGGAGTCGTTCAGGCCTTTTGGCCGTCCGTCTCCCTACCCGAGGGTCTTGGAGGGCTTGCTGAGAAGCTTCAGGGAGTATGGCAGCGCTTCCGTCTGTGGAAGATATCGGCCTGCCGTCAAGGCGCCAGGGAGTCCTGGGCCATGGTGAAGACGCGGTACGCGAAGGCTGATCCAAACCACATGGCCGAGGTCAGACCTGTGGGGCCCGATGGGAAGGAGATCCTTGTGAGCCTAATGTACGGCCAAGTAGAGTTGGCCGCGAAATATTCCCAACGGGACTGTAAACTAGACAGCCTGTTAGATGGGATTGAAGAGGAGTTCCATCAGTCAGTTTGACAATGTAATTTTAAAATGACATGTAAAATGCCTTCTAGCCGGATTGTAGATCGTTTGTCTTTGCGGACCTTTTCGCTTCAACCTCGGGACCCAATAGTCCGGAGTGTGTCCGAATACCCTCACGATTATATAAAAACCGGGGCATGCATGGAGACCAGGCGTAGGGGTCATTAGTGCTTTATCAGACAAGTGCCCAACTAGTTATGTTATATTACATGGTTAGCAAGAAACATCTTCCAGGGAGAATAGTTCCGTTAGGGGTTCCTTTCCCTGGGAGGCATGCCCTAAAGTGCATGTCCGGACTGCGAAGAGAGCAGAAAAGCATATGGGGGCAGATAAATAAATAAGTAATAAATCATCTTTCAAATCACCGACCGAATATTCCCTTAAGAATGCTAGCTTTCGGCTTCACCTAGTCTGAGGTACACATCCGGCTGACCCGGCAGTAACAATCGCAGAGGTGCTCCCTTTACCTCCTAGCCAAACAATCGGGAACGTAGGGGTAAGCACAGGAGCCAGGCAACCCAGCTTGGCCAAAACTTAAGTCATATCGATGCATATAATGGTGAATAAAAGGTACATGCGGAAGTATGACACATGTGTTGGGCATGTAGCCCGTATAAATAAGCTTCTGTTAAAGAAGCCCCCAGGTATAATGAGTGCGAGTAGCACATCAAGTGTGTGCGAACAATGCACAGATCAGCCATCAAAGGCTTTTATTAAGAAAGGGAAAAAAAGAGGGGAACAAAAGACAGCGAAAATATTGAAGGTGGACGGAGGAAGGAGACGAACTCTGAGTCCGGCGCTAGGCGTAGAATCTTCGGAGACGGGCTGCGTTCCATGGGTTCGGCTCGAGTCGGTTGTCAGATGCGTTATGTAGAC
Source organism: Triticum aestivum (assembly GCF_018294505.1). Taxonomy (NCBI): domain Eukaryota; kingdom Viridiplantae; phylum Streptophyta; class Magnoliopsida; order Poales; family Poaceae; genus Triticum; species Triticum aestivum. Next base: position 673,090,132 of record NC_057804.1, read on the forward strand.
GGTATGCTCTGCCGGTCAGGACTTGGTCGATGATGAAGGGACCTTCCCATTTGGGCTTAAGTTTGTCCTTTTTCTTGTCCGGCAGGCGTAGAACTAGCTCGCCAACATTGTAAGTTTTGGCCCGTACTTCTCTGCTTTGATATCTTCGAGCCTGCTGCTGATAGAATGCGGAACGACCTTTTGCCACGTCCCGCTCCTCCTCTAATGCGTCCAAACTGTCCTGCCAATCCAACTCGGCTTCTCTTTCTTCGTACATGCGCACGCGAGGTGAGTCATGAATTATATCGCAGGGCAAAACTGCCTCTGCGCCGTACACCATAAAAAATGGTGTGAATCCGGTAGTGCGGTTTGGCGTAGTCCGTAGTCCCCAGAGTATGGAGTCGAGCTCCTCTACCCAGTGCGTGTTAGATTCCGTGAGGGACCGCACTAATCTGGGTTTGATGCCGCTCCTGATTAGACCATTTGCTCGTTCGACTTGGCCGTTAGTTTGGGGGTGATAGACTGAAGCGTGGTCGAGCTTGATGCCCATATTTTTGCACCAGAGTTTAACCTCGTCGGCCGTGAAATTCGTGCCATTATCAGTGATGATGCTGTGGGGGACACCATAACAGTGTACTACCCCGGATATGAAGTCTATCACGGGTCCGAATTCTGCCGTTTTAACTGGCTTGGCCTCTATCCATTTGGTGAATTTGTCCACCATGACCAATAGGTATTTTTTCTTGTGGGTTCACCCTTTAAGGGGTCCAACCATGTCAAGCCCCCAGACCGCGAACGGCCAGGTGATGGGTATAGTTTTGAGGGCGGTTGGTGGCATGTGGCTTTGATTAGCAAAGAGCTGGCAACCGACGCATCGTTGGACTAAGTCCTGAGCATCTGCCCGGGCAGTCGGCCAATAAAATCCTGTACGGCAGGCCTTGCCTACAAGGGCCCGGGCTGCGGCGTGGTGCCCGCCGTGTCCAGCGTGAATTTTGGCCAGGAGATTTCGCCCTTCCTCTTCGGAGATGCACCTTTGAAGGACTCTGGTTGTGCTTTTCTTATAAAGTTCTCCCTCGTGGACCTTGTAGGCTTTAGATCGCCGAACTAAGCAGCGGGCCTCATTTGTGTCTTCGGGAAGTTCCTGCCTAGTTATGTAGGCTAGGAATGGTTCCGTCCACGGGGCAATTACTGCCATTATTTCGTGGGATGAGGGTGTTATTTCATTGGCTGAGCCACCGACTGTGTCAGAATGTTCCGTGTTGGGTGGCGCGGTTGGTTCCGGGTTGTTAATTACGGACTCCTCTTCCCATAATACGGATGTCTTAAAGAGCCGCTCAAGGAAGATGTTTGGAGGGACAACGTCGCGTTTTGCGCCGATGCGCGCCAACACGTCGGCTGCCTGGTTATTATCCCGGGCTACATGGTCGAATTCGAGTCCTTCGAACCGAGCTGACATTTTTAAGACGACGTTACGATAGGCTGCCATTTTCGGATCCTTGGCGTCAAAGTCTCCATTTACTTGGGATATTGCGAGGTTTGAAACCCCGTGCACCTCTAGGCGTTGAATACCCATGGAGATTGCCATCCGGAGACCACGTAGAAGGGCCTCATATTCGGCTGCATTGTTGGAGTCCGTGTACATTATCTGAAGTACGTATTGGACTGTGTCTCCGGTTGGGGACGTCAATACGATGCCAGCCCCCAAGCCGGCCATCATTTTGGAGCCATCGAAATGCATGATCCAATTGGAGTATGCACCGTACTCTTTAGGGAGTTCGGCTTCGGTCCATTCGGCGATGAAGTCAGCCAAAACTTGCGACTTTATAGCTCGCCTTGGTTTGTAAGTTATCTCAAATGGTAAGAGCTCAATGGCCCATTTTGCAATCCTGCCCGTCGCGTCGCGGTTGTTTATAATGTCGTTGAGAGGTACTTCGGAGGCCACTGTTATCGAGCACTCTTGAAAGTAGTGTCGCATCTTCCGGGATGCCATGAACACTGCGTACGCTATCTTTTGATAATGTGGATACCGGGACTTGCATGGAGTTAAGACACTGGTTTTTGAAGAGGGAATTTGTGTCCTTCTGTTTCTCGTTCGACGACGAGCACTGCGCTTACAACTTGATGTGTTGCCGCGATATATAATAACATTGGTTCGCCTAGGTTGGGCGCGGCCAGGACCGAATTTGTTGCTAATATGGCCTTTATTTCTTCGAGTCCGGCCGTGGCGGCATCCGTCCAGTCAAAGTGTTTGGTGCGCCGGAGGAGGCGGTAGAGAGGCAATGCCTTTTCTCCCAAACGGGAGATGAAGCGGCTTAGAGCCGCCACGCATCCAGTCAGTTTTTGTATTTGTTTCAGGTCTTTTGGGATATCCAATTGTGACAAAGCTCGGATCTTGGCTGGGTTTGCTTCCTTTCCTATACCGGATACAATGAAGCCCGAGAGCTTTCCGGCTGGCACGCCGGAAACGCATTTTTCCGGGCTGAGCTTAATGTCATATGCTCGGAGGTTGTCGAATGTGAGCCTCAAATCGTCTACTAGAGTTTCGACGTGTTTGGTCTTAACGACCACATCGTCTACGTATGCCTCCACTATTTTGCTGATCTGGGTAGCCAAACATGTCTGAATCATGCGCTGATATGTTGCGCCAGCGTTTTTGAGTCCGAAGGGCATTGTGTTGAAGCAGAATGGTCCGTATGGAGTAATGAATGCCGTTGCGGCCTGGTCTATTTCCGCCATTTTGATTTGATGGTATCCGGAGTATGCGTCGAGGAAACACAATGAATCGTGCCCCGCGGTAGCATCGATGATTTGGTCGATGCGGGGAAGGGGGAAAGGATCCTTTGGACAGGCCTTATTAATGTCTTTAAAATCGACACAGAGGTGCCAGGATTTGTCCTTTTTTGGTACCATTACCAGGTTCGCTAGCCAGTCCGGATGTTTTATATCTCTGATGAATCCGGCTTCTAATAGTTTGGCTAGCTCCTCTCCCATTGCCTGTCTTTTGTGTTCGAAAAATCGTCGAAGAGCCTGTTTGACTGGCTTGAATCCTTTTAGGATATTTAGGCTATGCTCTGCCAGCCTGCGTGGGATTCCTGGCATATCTGAAGGGTGCCAGGCAAAAATGTCCCAATTTTCCCGAAGGAATTCTCGTAAAGCGGCTTCTACATCAGGGTTTAATTGTGCCCCAATGGAGGTCGTCTTTGTGTGGTCTGTTGGATGGACCTGGAATTTGACTATTTTGTCTGCTGGTTTAAAAGAGGTGGACTTAGATCTCTTATCGAGTATCACATCGTCCCTATTCACCGTGGAGCACAGTGCAGTGAGTTCTTCTGCCGCTAGGTCTTCGGATAGTGCCTCTAGGGCTAGTGCGGCTGTCTTATTTTCAGCGCGGAGTGCTATGTCCAGATCACTGACCAGAGTGATGATTCCATTGGGCCCGGGCATTTTAAGCTTCATGTACCCGTAATGGGGTACAGCTTGGAAAATTGTGAATGCCTCTCGCCCTAATAGAGCGTGATATCCGCTGCTGAACAGGGCCACTTGGAACGTGACCTCCTCGGACCTGTAGTTGTCCGGTGAATCGAACACCACATCTAGTGTGATTTTTCCTATGCAGCGTACTTCCCGACTAGGGATTATTCCTCTAAAGGTTGTGCTGCTTCGCTCAATGCGGTTCCAGTCTATTTCCATTTTTTGGAGGGTTTCCTCGTAGATGAGGTTTAATCCGCTGACGCCATCCATGAGTACCTTGGTAAGACGAAAGCCGTCCACTATTGGACTGAGGACCACTGCGGCTGGTGCTCGGGCTGTTCGGAATTTAGGTTCGTCGCTGGCGTTGAAGGTGATAGCCGTGTCACTCCATGGATTTGTTGTTTCTACTTGGTAGACTTCGGCGAGGCTGCGGATTGTTCATTTCCACATATTATTTGATGCGAAAGTCTCGAAGACTGTTAATACCGTACTGGTATTGTTGGGCTGGTTCTCCGGGGCTAGAAGACCTTTGCCACTTTTGGCCACCTGCCGTAGTATCCAACATGCTCGAAGGCTATGTGTTGGAGTGGCGCCCTCTGTATTATGGATTTTACAGGGTCCGCTGAGCCGTCCCTCCAGTACGGTTCCGTACCCTTTAGGGGTTTTTTGCTTTTTGGTTTTTGACCCAGGTGCTTGAGCATGGTGCACCCTTTTATTCCGGACTAGGGTTGTGTTCAGGGCCAGATTGTCCCAAAATCTGGTTTCGGTTTTCCAGGCACTCTCCATCGCATAGTATTTTCGTACTATGGTCGCCACGTCGGCGAAGCGCGTAACTTCGCGACGACTTATGGCGTTCATGATTCCCTTGTCCGTGCAATTGTTGTAGAAAATAGAGATTACGCTTTCCTCACGACAGTCCTTTATCCTGTCCATAACCAGGAGGAATCTGGCCTAGTAATGATGTACTGTTTCATCGGGCTCTTGCCGTATTTGAGATAGATCGCTCGTGTTTGGGTGGTTGGGTGGAATTAAATTCGGAACCCCGCCCAATCTGAGGCTCAAAGGCTGAGGAGTTTCCGCATTTGGAAGCTTGGATTGCTGGACGTCGTCCAACAAATCTAGTCCGCTGCCTGACTTTAGGTTCAGTACTCGATTGACGTTCGTCCCTCCGCGGGAATCCGGCATGGAGGGATTGGGAATCCGGACATAACTGGTCTTTAATATATAAGAAGAGTCACTGTGTTGTTCTTCTACCACAGCAACATGGTGGGTAGCCTGCGGAGAGATAATCTCTCTCAGATCGGTTTTAAGCCCAATCTGATCGTAGTCTGTAGCGACTCCTAGGGCGGCGATGCGATCCAGGAGCTCATTTATGGAAGAGAGCTCCATCGGATCCAGCTGTTCGGTGAATTCCGAGTTGACGCGAAGATCGCTTTTGATGACCCGAGAGGTCATCGTTGAAGCGGTGGCCGAACAGGCAGTCATAAGAAAACCACCTAGCCGGATAGCCTGACCGGCGGCCAAAGCTCCTTTGGCAATGGTACCGTCTTTAAAGACGGGAAGAGGCATCCTTCCAGATTGCGACGGCACAGAGGAACTCTCAATGAAAGCACCAATGTCGGTGTCAAAACCGGCGGATCTCGGGTAGGGGATCCCGAACTGTGCGTCTAGGCGGATGGTAACATGAGACGAGGGACACAATGTTTTACCCAGGTTCGGGCCCTCTTGATGGAGGTAAAACCCTACGTCCTGCTTGATTAATATTGATGATGTGGGTATTACAAGAGTAGATCTACCACGAGATCAAGGAGGCTAAACCCTAGAAGCTAGCCTAAGTTTTGATTGTTGTTATGTCCTACGGACTAAAACCATCCGGTTTATATAGACACTGGAGAGGGCTAGGGTTACACAGAGTCGGTTACAAGGGTAGGAGATCTACATATTCGTATCGCCAAGCTTGCCTTCCACGCCAAGGAAAGTCCCATCCGGACACGGGACGAAGTCTTCAATCTTGTATCTTCATAGTCTTGGAGTCTGGCCAATGATGATAGTTCGGCTATCCGGACATCCCTTAATCCGGGACTCCCTCAATAACCATGGAGCGAATCCTCTTGACCTATTTCTTGATCTGACGTTACTTGCCCTGAACCGCCACCGGGTCGTCCCTTTATATACAGAGGTCGATGCCCGACGGCTCACAGAGTCCTGACTGGTTCATAAACAACGTCTGGCTCGGGCTCTTTCTATTCCTTTCTTACAATACAAGTTATGTATACACGACGGTTTGTCTCTACATGCTTTAAAACACCTTTGGGCCTTGGGCCTTTAAGTGATCTGTCATCTTCAAGTGTCTTCGTGGGCCTCCTCGTAGGTGTGACCCGGCCCCTCCTGGGCTGGTCATGCCTAATAGTTATATCCCCAACATTAGGCCCCAGATTGATTTGAACTAGTTCATGTCAATCTTCAACACTTCAGAAAAATCTTGCGCTCCTTGCTTTGTGTGATAACTTTAACCCGCCGTGACGACATCCTCCGGATTTTGGATAACCCGCCGTGACTTCATATGTCATCAATTTATGCTTTATCTAATATATCTCAATGGATCCTTATCTTAAAGACCATCCCGAAAATCAAGGCATCCTTGTAGTTGGATAACTTATGTCCTTGGCCTGCTCGTTTTTCGCGCCAGTCATCAGTTTTCCTTCTAAATAGACCCGACCGGGTCCTTTCTCATTCTTCTTCTTTCCGCATCTTCTTCCTCGTGCACCCTTCTGCTGCTCGAGCTCCGCCGTCGCCACCGCGCCCCTTGTCTTCGTTGATTTCGGCCGTTGCATCGACCTGAGTCTGTCCAGAAAATGGCGACGAACCTCCACAACACTCCTACAGCCGTAAGCTTGTCTTCTTCTTCACTCCAGATTTGCATTAGGGTTCATAGGTTTTTCTTGTGTTCTTTGCTATTCATCATGGTTCTTCATAGCTTTATACTGCAGCCTCCTCTGATCCAAGAATAGTGCAAAACTCATGCGATAACTGTTTCACACGCATTTTCAATATCAGCAGATCTGTTTATACTGCAAAGAGGCCTTCTAGAACTGATCAACTCATCTGCACTGTATTTTTAGGTCTAGAATATTTTCTTTTCTGAACAGCTATTTGACCCAAAATAGCAACTGTACTTTGTGAAACTTGTTTGTGCCACACTTAGGCAAAAATTTGCATGTTAGATTCCCCTAGCCATGGCGACTCTTATCACCGGCTTAAAGATAATGCTTTAGTTGATAATCTTGACCACCCATGGCGGCTTATATAATTGAACTACCAATGATGCTTGTGGCGACTTAAAGAATCTGTCATAATTATCCTCATACGGTTAGGCCCCTAGATAAGCCGCCATCTTGAATATTGACATTTCCTCCGGCTTAAATTTGAACCAGAAATTTTATTTTTTTTCTTAGGCTTCCATTGTCATGGCACCTAAGAAAAGCACCTCATGCAGCTGTGTTCCATCCATCGTTACTGAGCAGACTCTCCAAGACTTTGTGAAAGTTGGTTACCTGCCGAACAGGGATGTCATGTCTTATCGTGCTCCTAACCTGACAGAAGAGAGACCTCAACCCAAAGAAGGGGAGGTGATAATTTTCTCAGATCATATGAACCAGGGTTTCTCACCACCCGGCTCTAAATTCTTTCGATACGTCTTGCATTTCTTCGATCTCCGCCCTCAAGACATCGGACCCAATTCCATGTCTTATATCTGCAATTTTCAAGTGTTCATCGAGGTGTATCTTGAAGAAGAACCCAACTTGTTACTCTTCAGAGAGTTATTTTATTTAAACCGCCAGAATGAATGTGCCAGTGGACAGAGCTTGGAACTCGGCGGCGTCTCAATCCAACATCGGAGAAACATCATTTTTCCTTATGCCAACCCGTCGAGCCATCCAAAGGACTGGAATCAAACATGGTTTTACTGCCAAGACACCTCCCCGGCTGATGAGAATCCTATGCTTGGTTTTTGCACCCAGCGTCTGGACTCCAATCGTCCACTGCCCAACAAGATAACACCCGCCGAACGAATAACACTCACCCCCACCTTGGCCAAAATCAAGGCTCTTCTTGGGAACGGACTCAATGGTATTGACTTAGTCCGGTTCTGGCACGCCTCGCGGATCATTTCATTAAGCTGCCGCCTCGGTCTAATGTGCAATTACTCACCCAAGAAAGATGACCCTCAGCGACACAGCCCTGATGATCTGCCTGATCATGTCATCAATGATATGACCAAATGTCGCCAACTGTCGCGGAATTGTCATGTCAGATGTCCTAGCGTAAGGACTTAGTCGTGGAGCCATCGCAACTAGGAAGCTTAAAGGGGTTAAGCGGGACAAAGGACACCAGATTTATAACTGGTTCGGCCCCTTGCGGTGAAGGTAAAAGCCAAAAATCCAGTTTTGGGTGGGATTGCTTATGAATTGATAACCATGGAGTGAATCCTCTTGACCTAGTTCTCGATCTCATCTTACTTGCCCTGAACCGCCGCTGGGTCGTCCCTTTATATACAGAGGTCGATGCCCGACGGCTCACAGAGTCCCGACCGGTTCATAAACAACGTCCGGCTTGGTCTCTTTCTATTCCTTTCTTACAATACAAGTTATGTATACACGACGGTTTGTCTCTACATGCTTTAAAACACCTTTGGGCCTTGGGCCTTTAAGTGAGCTGTCATCTTCAAGTGTCTTCGTGGGCCTCCTCGTAGGTGTGACCCGGCCCCTCTTGGGCTGGTCATGCCTAATAGTTATATCCCCAACATTAGGCCCCAGATTGATTTGAACTGGTTCATGTCAATCTTCAATACTTAAGAAAAATCCTGCGCTCCCTGCTTTGTGTGATAACTTTAATCCGCCATGACGTCATCCTCCGGATTTTGGATAACCCGCCATGACTTCATATGTCTTCAATTTATGCTTTATCTAATATATCTCAATGGATCCTTATCTTAAAGTCCATCCCGAAAATCGAGGCATCCTTGTAGTTGGATAATTATGTCCTTGGCCTGCTCGTTTTTCGCGCCAGTCATCAGTTTTCCTTCTAAATAGACCCGACCGGGTCCTTTCTCATTCTTCTTCTTTCCGCATCTTCTTCCTCGTGCACCCTTCTGCTGCTCGAGCTCCGCCGCCGCCGCCACGCCCCTCGTCTTCGTTGATTTCGGCCGTTGCATCGACCTGAGTCTGTCCAGAAAATGGCGACAAACCTCCACAACACTCCTACAGCCGTAAGCTTGTCTTCTTCTTCACTCCAGATTTGCATTAGGGTTCATAGGTTTTTCTTGTGTTCTTTGCTATTCATCTTGGTTCTTCATAGCTCTATACTGCAGCCTCCTCTGATCCAAGAATAGTGCAAAACTCATGCGATAACTGTTTCACACGCATTTTCGATATCAGCAGATCTGTTTATACTGCAAAGAGGCCTTCTAGAACTGATCAACTCATCTGCACTCTATTTTTAGGTCTAGAATAATTTCTTTTCTGAACAGCTGTTTGACCCAAAATAGCAACTGTACTTTGTGAAACTTGTTTGTGCCACACATAGGAAAAACTCTGTATGTTAGATTCCCCTAGCCATGGTGACTCTTATCACCGGCTTAAAGATAATGCTTTAGTTGATAATCTTGACCACCCATGGCGGTTTATATACTTGAACTACCAATGATGCTTGTGGCGACTTAAAGAATCTTTCATAATTATCCTCATACGGTTAGGCCCCTAGATAAGCCGCCATCTTGAATATTGACATTTCCTCCGGCTTAAATTTGAATCGGAAATTTTATCTTTTCTTAGGCTTCCATTGTCATGGCACCTAAGAAAAGCACCTCATGCAACTGTGTTCCATCCATTGTTACTGAGCAGACTCTCGAAGACTTTATGAAAGTTGGTTACCTGCCGAACAGGGATGTCATGTCTTATCGTGCTCCTGACCTGACAGAAGAGAGACCTCAACCCAAAGAAGGGGAGGTGATAATTTTCTCAGATCATATGAACCAGGGTTTCTCACCACCCGGCTCTAAATACTTTCTATACGTCTTGCATTTCTTCGATCTCCGCCCTCAAGACATCGGACCCAATTCTGTGTCTTATATCTGCATTTTTCAAGTGTTCATCGAGGTGTATCTTGAAGAAGAACCCAACTTGTTACTCTTCAGAGAGTTATTTTATTTAAACCGCCAGAATGATTGTGCCAGCGGACAGAGCTTGGAACTCGGTGGCGTCTCAATCCAACATCGGAGAAACGTCATTTTTCCTTATGCCAACCCGCCGAGCCATCCAAAGGACTGGAATCAAACATGGTTTTATTGCCAAGACACCTCCCCGGGTGATGAGAATCCTGTGCTTGGTTTTTGCACCCTGCGTCTGGACTCCAATCGTCCACTGCCCAACAAGATAACACCCGCCGAACGCATAACACTCACCCCCACCTTGGCCAACATCAAGGCTTTTCTTGGGAACGGACTCGATGGTATTGACTTAGTCCGGTTCTGGCACGCCTCGCGGATCATTCCATTAAGCTGCCGCCTCGGTCTAATGTGCAATTACTCAGGCAAGAAAGATGACCCTCAGCGACATAGCCCTGATGATCTGCCTGATCATGTCATCAATGATATGACCAAATGTCGCCAACTGTCGTGGAATTGTCATGTCAGATGTCCTAGTGTAAGGACTTAGTCGTGGAGCCATTGCAACTAGGAAGCTTAAAGGGGTTAAACGGGACAAAGGACACGAGGTTTATAGCTGGTTCGGCCCCTTGCGATGAAGGTAAAAGCCAAAAACCCAGTTTTGCGTGGGATTGCTTATGAATTGATAACCATGGAGCGAATCCTCTTGACCTAGTTCTCGATCTGATGTTACTTGCCCTGAACCGCCGCCGGGTCGTCCCTTTATATACACAGGTCGATGCCCGACGGCTCGCAGAGTCCCGACCGGTTCATAAACAACATCTGGCTCGGTCTCTTTCTATTCCTTTCTTACAATACAAGTTATGTATACACGACGGTTTATCTCTACATGCTTTAAAACACCTTTGGGCATTGGGCCTTTAAGTGAGTTGTCATCTTCAAGTATCTTCGTGGGCCTCCTCGTAGGTGTGACCCGGCCCCTCCTGGGCTGGTCATGCCTAATAGTTATATCCCCAACATTAGGCCCCAGATTGATTTGAACTAGTTCATGTCAATCTTCAACACTTAAGAAAAATCTTGCGCTCCCTGCTTTGTGTGATAACTTTAACCCGCCGTGACGTCATCCTCCGGATTTTGGATAACCCGTCGTGACTTAATATGTCATTAATTTATGCTTTATCTAATATATCTCAATGGATCCTTATCTTAAAGACCATCCCGAAAATCGAGGCATCCTTGTAGTTGGATAACTTATGTCCTTGGCCTGCTCATTTTTCGCGCCAGTCATCTGTTTTCCTTCTAAATAGGCCCGACCGGGCCCTTTCTCATTCTTCTTCTTTCCGCATCTTCTTCCGCGTGCACCCTTCTGCTGCTCGAGCTCCGCCGCCGCCTCCGCGCCCCTCGTCTTTGTTGATTTCGGCCGTTCCATCGACCTGAGTCTGTCCAGAAAATGGCGACGAACCTCCACAACACTCCTACAGCCGTAAGCTTGTCTTCTTCTTTACTCCAGATCTGCATTAGGGTTCATAGGTTTTTCTTTTGTTCTTCGCTATTCATCTTGGTTCTTCATAGCTCTATACTACAGCCTCCTCTGATCCAAGAATAGTGCAAAACTCATGCGATAACTGTTTCACATGCATTTTTGATATCAGCAGATCCGTTTATACTGCAAAGAGGCCTTCTAGAACTGATCAACTCATCTGCACTCTATTTTTAGGTCTAGAATATTTTCTTTTCTGAACAGTTGTTTGACCCAAAATAGCAACTGTACTTTGTGAAACTTGTTTGTGCCACACTTAGGCAAAAATCTGTATGTTAGATTCCCCTATCCATGGTGACTCTTATCACCGGCTTAAAGATAACGCTTTAGTTGATAATCTAGACCACCCATGGCGGCTTATATAATTGAACTATCAATGATGCTTGTAGCGACTTAAAGAATCTGTCATAATTATCCTCATACCATTAGGCCCCTAGATAAGCAGCCATCTTGAATATTGACATTTCCTTGGCTTAAATTTGAACCGGAAATTTTATCTTTTCTTAGGCTTCCATCGTCATGGCACCTAAGACAAGCACCTCATACAACTGGGTTCCATCCATCGTTACCGAGAAGACTCTCCAAGACTTTGTGATAGATGGTTACCTGGCGAACAGGGATGTCATGTCTTATCGTGCTCCTGACCCGACAGAAGAGAGACCTCAACCCAAAGAAGGGGAGGTGATCGTTTTCTTAGATCATATGAACCAGGGCTTCTCACCACCCGGCTCTAAATTCTTTTGATATGTCCTGCATTTCTTCGATCTCTGCCCTCAAGACACCGGACCCAATTCCGTGTCTAATATCTACAATTTTCAAGTTTCAGCGAGCTGTATCTTGAAGAAGAACCCAACTTGTTACTCTTCAGAGAGTTATTTTATTTAAACCGCCAGAATGAATCTGCCAGTGGACAGAGCTTGGAACTCGGCGGCGTCTCAATCCAACATCGGAGAGACGTCATTTTTCCTTATGCCAACCCGCCGAGCCATGCAAAGACTGGAATCAAACATGGTTTTATTGCCAAGACACCTCCCCGGCTGATGAGAATCCTCTACCTGGTTTTCGCGCCCTGCGTCTGGACTCCAATCATCCACTGTCCAACAAGATAACACCCGCCAAATGCAAAACACTCGCCCCCACCTTGTCCAAAATCAAGGCTCTTCTGGGAACGGACTCAATGGTATTGACTTAGTCTGGGTCTGGCACGCCTGGCGGATCATTCCATGAAGTCGCCGCCCGATCTAATGTGCAATTACTCAGGCAAGAAAGATGACCCTCAGCGACACAGCCCTGATGATCTGCCTCATCATGTCGTTAATGATATGACCAATTGTCTTCTTAATGAAAGCTTAATAGACTGCGGCAAGGTGGGCTTATGCCCTTTCTGCAAAACCAATCCGGCTCCAGCGGTAAGTCGCCAAGCCGAACAAATCATCTCCAATATTGATGCTTTTATTTGTACTCAAACTTTTGCTGATTTTCACAGGCTGATGACAAGTTTTGGAAAGTTAAATATGACCATGAAGCCGCAAAAAGGGATAGAAAGGCCAAGAGAGCCGCCAGGAGAGCCACCGCAAAAGAAACGCGTTAAGAAATCTAGTGCTTCTGAACAGCTTCAGCTAGATGATTCTTCTTAGTCCGAGGTAGCCTTGACTCCCTTGGCTCATTTTTTAATTGCCTTATTGATACTGATTATGATTAGGATGACACGGGCACGAGCCGTGGGGTGGAAGAAGAGGTAACTATTATTTCCTCCGACTGAGAGCCTTTGCCACGTCAAAAACACCACCATGTAACCCGGAAAGTAAGATTATCACATCCCTTAGCTTATGAAGATCCTCAATTTCTTTTGAAGTGACAGATCCATGAGAACTGGAGGCAGAGCCGGACCACAAAAGACGCAGAACTTTCCTCCGGTCCACCCAATACACCACGGAAACATCGGAATGAGGTCATCTCCGTCTTAGATTCCTCTTATCCTTTGGCGGGTTTCACTCGTCAGCCATTGAATCCTTCTGACTCGAATTACCAAGAGACCTCTCCTTCCTCCGGCGACTCTATTCAATCGAATCTGCCGGCTTTCAAGACCGCTCCAGGGTAATGATGATTTTAACTATCTTGTACTTTGAATTTCATGCTTATACTGATCATTTGATCCCATGTAGCGGCAAAGCAAAGGTTAGCAAGAAGGCCAAGAAGGACAAGCTGGTTAATGAGCCAACTCTCAATGAACTGGCACATCAGACATCCGTACCGGAAACTTCTGCTACTGAGTTTCCACCTGAACCACCGTTTGAACCGCCAACCTTAGCTACTAACCTGCCTGCCGAGGAGACCCTTGATGGCTCCGAAAATCCTGAAGTCTCAAGCACCGCCAAGACAAATGACCCTCAAGAAGCTGACATTGAGATTACCAAGACCAATTACACTAAGCCGGGAAGGCCTACTGTGCTTGCGAAATGCACTGCCAAAGAAGAACTCCTGGACCGCTGTAAGGTCAGATTTGACCTTATGGATTAGTCTTACATGAGTGCCGGAGACGTTTTTTCTGGCTATCTCAGCCAAGTGCATAGTAGTCGCGATGTTGAAATCGATATGGTGAAGTAGGTACATCATAAGTTTGAGGTATGATCTCTTTCCTCTGAATCATTCTCATTACACCATCCCCCAAGTCTACTGTGTATGATGAATATGTTGTAGACTTAGAAAACGTTAGACAAATATTAACAATGTCTATAGATTAATAACCTGTAAAAAATCTGGCTTAACCTATAGCCCCCAAGGGACGGTTTAATCAAAGTGAATGAGCCGGTCCTTCACATGCTTGTGAAGAATATATCAACTGCGTCATTTGAACTGCAATATGAATTAGCCCCCAAGTGCCTAGCAGTCTTGCTTGCAATGTGCTTGGGACTTGAATATGATATGCTAATGATCATGATTTTGATCATGTATTTGTGCAGGTTACCACCAGTCAATTGCAAACAGAAAATGCTAATTTAAGGAACCGACTGCAAGCACAAGCAACATAAACCAAAAGGGCCAACTCCAAGTTTGAATTCAGTGTATCTGAGCAAGAGAAGCTGAATGCCGACTTTCAGGCGGAGAGAAAACTTGGGCTGATGAAAAGAATACTTTAAACCAACGAGCTGTTAATTCAGAGGCGGCTCTTGAAAAGGCAACCAATGAATTGTCTGGCTTGAAACACCATGTGTCCCAGATGGTTACCCCAAGCTTTGGTAAGTCGCCCTGCAAGTTATAAAGACTATACTTTTCAATGATCATGTAAATTTGTTTCTTAACGCACGTAACATTGCTATGCAGGCCCAGGAGCTCAAATCTGAACTAGGACTTCTTGGTAAAACTGAAGGTGGTTTATACACTGGTGGAGCAACTCTACACTGGAGGATGTGTTAAGGAAACTTTCTGTGCTGCCACAATGGATTACTGAACTGAAGCGATCATTTGCGAGAGCCGGAGCTGTATCCGCATTGAGTCGGGCCAAAGCTTGGCTTCCAGAACTAGACCGTACTGACATTGCTATTGGGTATCCGAGCCTTAAAGAAGACGGTGCGCCCTTTGAGCAAGAAGATTTTGCTACTTGTGTGAAGGCAATACGTCCTGTGACCACTTTAATTGCGGAAGAAGCGGACCTCTCCAAGTACCAGGCGGGTTATGATGCAGAGAACTGGAGAATCCCAACACCACAATATACCCTGACAAGCCTGATTCCACCAACTCGTAATCATACCTTCTCTCCTGAGATTGACCCGGACGGGCTAGTTGATGACGAAGATGAGTTTAAAGCTTTGAGTGGCATTGACTGGTCGTCATCAACCTTCCAGGCCTAGGAGCAGGACGAAGAAGTGGAAAGGGTTGAAACGGAAGCTTCAGGCCACTACAAGAAATATGTCAACTTGTGACCACCACTATTGGTCACTGAAAGTTCACAAATTTCCATTTGCGACATTTTTGTGACCAAAAACAGAAGGTCAAAAGCTGGCCGTCATAAACTGACTATAGCGACCTTTCTTCTGGAATGGTCGAAGACGTTTACGACCAAAATATTCCTACTGTGGCATTTTGGTCACTAGCAACCTCCCCAGGCCACGTAGGCATCCAGCGTGGCAAGCTGATGTGGCACAAGATTCAGCCCGGTCCAATTCGGTTTTCTACATGGGCCTAGCCCAACAATTCAAGCTTTTTTTCAAGTTAATTCTTGTTGGCTACATGGGCGAAGCCCAATATTTCAGCTTCTTTATTTTTTGGCCTTAGCCTTCTTACAATCATTTATTTTCTATTTCAATAATTATATTTTGGCGCTGGTCCCACTAGTCATAATGCCATACATCAGTCACACATGTCAGAAATTTCAAAATTGCTCAGATTATATTCATAATAACTGGGTCCCACTGGTCAAGTTTCCATTTCACATCTTTTCAACATACATAATCATTATTTCAAATAGGACAGAACAGATATAATTCATTAACACTACATTAGACTTTTACAATATTACAATTTACACGTGGCTTCATACTTCAGAACCAAAAACTCTTTGCTAAGTATAGAACCAAAAACTCTTTGCTAAGTACTGCTTCACACTTGGCTTCACAGCTTCACACTTGGCTTCACGGCTTCACACTCCAAAAAAATAGGCCTGGAGCTCGTGTAAAATAATGAACATAAAGGCCACCAAAATTAGAGTGTACTGCTGCTGAGGCCAGAACCAAACAACTTCAATATTATAATAAAAAGAAGTCTCAGGTTTATCAAGCACAGCAAAACAGCACTGTGGCCATCAGTCAGCACTATTAGATTTTAATTCTAATCTTTTCCTAGGTTCTATAAGCTTAAATTTCAGAGACCTGATTGACACCGTAGGTTCTATAAGCTTAAATTTTAGAGACCTGATTGACACTGTAGGTTCTATAAGCTTAAATTTCAGAGACCTAATTCAATTCAGAAAAGGAGTGGGAGCTTATTTTAGAGGCAAGTGAGTGAGTGGACATGTTATTAGGCTTAATTACCAGGATTTGGAAGAGAACGCTGGTGGAGAAGATGCACGCAAAGCCACCAAGCAAGCTGTAACAGCAGCAGGAGCAACAGTTAATTGGAGGAAACAAACCAAATGGGATAGCTGATGAACACGGCAAACAGTCGAACAATGGAAGTACTTACATTGTCAAGGCAGAAATTGATCAAGAGTAAATTGACAGCAGCAGCAGCAGCATCCAGGCAGCCAAACGTGCTCCCAAACCAGGCAGTTTACCTAATATTGACCATCCAATGCCACTGTAAAGACCTGAAATACATGCAATGATTTAACAGGATATTTTTGTGCAGAGCAAAGTAGCATATGGGCATCAGAAATATGTTACTTTAGAATGCAGAGCAAAGTAAACCTCTCAACTCCACTAGTTATTATTATGAGTACAATGATCCCCTTTGATACCATCATACATGAATTAGAATCTCTAAAGTATGTCCATCAGGGATGATAATTAGAATCTCTAAAGTTGGTACGTAAGAAAAGGAATTCATGCACGAATGGCATATACAACTAAAAAAAGCGGGCATCACATATTATTAGAATTGCATATTAGATGGCTGCAAGGTAAGTGTTTCTTCATATAAAGTAACTATAATTAGCACCCAACAGCTAGATAGCATATGGTGGAGAAACTAGTTTCAACTTATCCAGAAATACCAGCGTTGTGCACACCAGGATAAAATCAAAGAATCCAAGAACAAGACACTTGGAGCAAGCAACTGATGTAGTAACAAGCTTTGATGGTGCTAAATGCAATAGGTTTGCATAACCTGATTCACAAGGCTTCGAGTAAATCGAGTGCCCAGATTAGTGGACGAGGATATAAGAAAATAGACTGATATATTTTAGGACAAACAACCACAACCTGAAATAAGCCTGCAAAAGACAGCATGTACACTTGGATTTACTGCTGTACACATGTATGTATAGATGCAGAACCAGTTAAAACAGTGTACAAGAGTTGATGATCCTAAGATCCTACCTACCCAGCACTCAAATGCAAAACTTTTAGTAGTATCCGCTAAATATACATGTTACGAGGGGTGATAAACAATTGCACAGCAAAAGCATCGTCCTCCATGTTTCCATAAAAATTCTTCCCCGAGATTAACTACTAACAACAGGAAATAGGGGAGTTGACGATCCTATTATCCTACAGACCGAACACTCAGATGCATAACTAACAGTCACACGACGTTCAAAGGGGGTGATGCTACCAGCCGCGAAGGGAACATAACTTGAACCCTGGGTAATCAATTATAAATCTAGTAATAAAACATGCAGAAATACCAGCCGCTCACTTGCAGCCACAATATGTTGTCTATGGAATCCTCACCAATCCCTGGTTGCAAAATGGAAAATATTCATATGGTATATTTGTCAAGACCAGAGTGAGGACAGGCATTAGCAGATTAATACTTAGAAGATTGCATTCTTTAAAAATTGCGTCACAACAGTTTAGCAATAATAAGAATGGCGCAACTTGCATTCTGTTCTTGGCTAGATGCCAAATTCAGGATGTCTAATATACTACACAGCAAACACAAAGTAGCAGCCCAACAAGTAATCTAACAGAGGGTGAGCTGGGTCTAGTACTCTGCAAAGCACACATGATCCCAGCCTCCCAGGTGCCCATGTGACTTACTGCATGGGCCTCCCATTTCATTGAAAAACAAGACAGTAATACTAGGGTCTTCAATTTCAATACTACTTCTGTACTCAAAGGTGGAAGCTCCTTCTAGTTCCTGTAATATAAAATAGAAACAAGCATTGCATTCCTTGAAGAGGGGTGCACACGTGTCAAGTCCACTACAGTATCAGTAAAATCAGTTGAGTGCTGAGAATATACAATTGGAGACTAATAAACCCCAATGTGGTGTTAAGATTTCCCATTAATAATAAGTACAGGGACTCACACCATTTTTGGTAATAATACCAGGCCAAGCAACGGACAAACTGAATCGACTGACGAACAACGCACATATATCTCATATATATACAACAACTGAATCGACTGAACATTCGTCAGGAAGAAATCGACCGAACCGCGGTACCTTCGAGCAGGAGGTCGGGGGCGAGTTCCCCCACGCCGCCGTCCGGCAGGGGCGGCTGCGTCGGGGCCAACGACTGGGCAGGCGCGGGCAGGGGCGGCACGAGGAAGCCGGGCATGACGGGCAGGGCCAGCTGCTGCTGCTGCTGCGCGGGGCGCGCCGCGGGGCCCTCCCTGCTGAGCTTGGTGACGTAGCGGCCCCGCGTGACGCACCGGAGCCGCGTGCGCACGACGCAGGCGGACGCCCGGGCCGCCGTTGCCGGATCAGCGCGCAGGCGGACGCTGGGGCGAGGCACCCGGTGCCGACGCTCGTCGCCGCCATCTGCAGGACCCGCAGAAAATAGAAGGAGGCGGGCGGAGGAGGTTGAGACGGATGGTGGATCGCCCCGCTCGGGGCGCGCCTCGGCTCTCTCGAAGCCTGTCGCTGCTGGGGAAGGAGCACGGGCGGCGGGAGTGCTGCCGCGGGCATGGATGGACGGTTGGATTGATGGAGGCCGGTGGTTGCAGGTGGCCTCGTTCCCGACGAGATCGAGCTGGGATGTGGCCATGGACGTGCGGTTTGGTTGGGTGAGGGAAGGGGAGGGATGAGAGGAGTAGGGCGTGCGGGAGGCCATGGACGGCGGCCAGCTCCGCCGGAGGGAGGTGCCAGCGGCGATCTGGAAGGGAGGAGGCAGCTCTCTCTCTCTCTCTCTCTCTCTCTCTCTCTCTCTCTCTCTCCGTCGGGCAGCGAGGAGATCTGGAAGGGAGGAGGTAGCGAGGAGATGGATGGGTTGGTGTGGGGCTGGGAAAGAAAGGAGGCGGGGGGGTGGATGGAAAATGACCAGCTAGGGTTTCGGGGTTGGTGTGGACAGCCGTTGGATCCACGAGCATCCGATGGCGTATGATGCACGATCCGCGTGAAGGGTCTACAGACCAATCAGAATGCAGTATGATGCTATGACCATCTAAATTGGTCATAGTTGTTTAAAAATAATATGTTAAAATCATGACAGCTATTTTATGACCTGAGAAATTCAAAAAGAAAATAGAAAACCTTCTCATTGTGTCACCAAAATGTGAACGAGTTTTCCGAAAAAAATAACAAACATGAAAAAAGATAAATATCTTCAAAAAGGTGTAGTGAGAAATGAGTTTTTTTTTGCAAAAATAAACATTTTTCATTTTTCGAGTGCCCAAAAGGAGGTATTTTGTGAAGGACCTCCCAAATAATTTTTGCAAAATCGGACCAAATCATTTTTCTAAAATAGTAGGCCATATTTAATGCACAATTGACAAAATGGTTGGGTGTCAAAAGTTTTGATCCACCTCTGGTGAAAAAGACAAATTCCCGCCGATTCAGGTGGAAGCGGGTCAAATTTGAACTGTAGGTGCCTCATAGTTTGCTATTTATTTTTTCCAAAAATCATTTCTAGGTACATAAGTACCTATTTAATCAGAGAAACGCCAAAAAAATTCCAAGATTCAACCACTAGCTAGGAACGGTCATTCCCGCCGTTTTGACCGCATTTTGAAACGGGCATAAAAAATTCAAAAAAATTCAAAAAATTAGGAAACCTTCGCATTGTGTCATTATATGTGGTCAAGTTCCTAGGAAAAATAACAAACTTGTAATACAGCAATTAGTTTTAAAAAGTGTTCTCAGAAACGAGCTATCACGTGTGGAGATCAATGGCTTTCAAGCCAAATGATCAATCTTATGGCCACATTCATGGCATAGTTTGTTCAAATGATCTCATACTGTGCACAACAGTGCATATTGGAATGGCAAACAGTGTTGCCTAAGGAAGTTTTCATTTTCTTTGGACGAAAAAACCATTTTCCATTTATCGAGTGCCCGAAAGGAGGTTTTTTTGTGAAGGACCTCCCAAATAATTGTTGCAAAATTGGACCACATCATTTTTCTAAAATACTAGGCCATATTTAATGTACAATTGACAAAATGGTTGGGTGTCAAAAGTTTTGATCCACCTCTGGTGAAAAAGACAAATTGCCGCCGATTCAGTTGGAAGCGGGTCAAATTTGAACTATAGGTGCCTCATAGTTTGCTATTTATTTTTTCCAAAAAATCATTTCTAGGTACATAAGTACCTATTTAATCAGAGAAACGCCAAAAAAATTCCAAGATTCAACCACTAGCTAGGAACGGTCATTCCCGGCGTTTTGACCGCATTTTGAAACGGGCATAAAAAATTCAAAAATATTCAAAAAATCAGGAAACCTTCGCATTGTGTCATTATATGTGGCCAAGTTCCCAGGAAAAATAACAAACTTGTAATACGGCAATTATTTTAAAAAAGTGTTCTCAGAAACGAGCTATCTTGTGTGGAGATCAATGGCTTTCAAGCCAAATGATCAATCTTATGGCCACATTCATGGCATAGTTTGTTCAAATGATCTCATACTGTGCGCAAGAGTGCATATTGGAATGGCAAACAATGTTGCCTAAGGAAGTTTTCATTTTCTTTGCACGAAAAAACCATTTTCCATTTTTCGAGTGCCCGAAAGGAGGTTTTTTTGTGAAGGACCTCCCAAATAATTGTTGCAAAATTGGACCAAATCATTTTTCCAAAATACTAGGCCATATTTAATGTACAATTGACAAAATGGTTGGGTGTCAAAAGTTTTGATCCACCTCTGGTGAAAAAGACAAATTCTTGCCGATTCAGGTGGAAGCGGGTCAAATTTGAACTGTAGGTGCCTCATAGTTTGCTATTTATTTTTGCCAAAAATCATTTCTAGGTACATAAGTACCTATTTAATCAGAGAAACGCCAAAAAAATTCCAAGATTCAACCACTAGCTAGGAACGGTCATTCCCGCTGTTTTGACCGCATTTTGAAACGGGCATAAAAAATTCAAAAAAAATCAAAAAATTAGGAAACCTTCGCATTGTGTCATTATATGTGGCCAAGTTCCCAGGAAAAATACCAAACTTGTAATACAGCAATTATTTTTAAAAAGTGTTCTCAGAAACGAGCTATCACGTGTGGAGATCAATGGCTTTCAAGCCAAATGATCAATCTTATGGCCACATTCATGGCATAGTTTGTTAAAATGATCTCATATTGTGCACAAGGGTACATCTTGGAATTCCAAACAATGTTGCCTAAGGAAGTTTTCATTTTCTTTGCACGGAAAATTCATTTTTCATTTTCCGAGTGCCCAAAAGGAGGTTTTTTGTGAAGGAACTACCAAATAATTGTTGCAAAAATGGACCAAATCAATTTTATAAAATACTAAGCCATATATAATGCACAATTGACAAAATGGTTGGGTGAAAAAAGTTTTAATCCACCTCTGGTGAAAAAGACAAATTGCCGCCGATTCAGCTAGAAACGGGTCAAATTTGAACCGCAGCTGCCTCATAGTTTGCTCTTTATTTTTTCCAAAAATCATTTCTAGGTAAATAAGTATCTATTTAATCAAAAATACATGGTTTGATGGAGAGGCATCAAGGTTTGGACGGTGGCCGAGGGCCCCAACTCTAGAGCGCGTAAGCTCGCATGCCCGCCGCGTGGTCACCGCGTGACCATAGCATTGCCATGTGTTCTGGGAGGCCTAGGCATGTCTAGTGGGTTGGGCACTCCCCAGGTAGGTGCTAGGAAGAAAATCACAACATAAGATTCTCACGAGGAGACCGATCGATGCTCAAACATGAATAAGCAGCCAACTGTTTGATTTGCGGTACGGGAAATGCACATGGCTAATGGGCGTGAGTTTTGGCTGAGGATGATCAGTTACTAAGAAGACCGTCTTCACAAATTTTCAGCTCAAAAGGAGGAGCCTAGGTGGTACTTGCTTTACAAAGTACCACACTGGACATAAATACGAATGTTGAAGCTGGGCTCAAAATAATGAATGAATTGAGCTGGCATTTGGTGGAGGATGGTTATTTGGGCATAGGAAAGCACTGTAGAAAATGGATACCATTTGGACATGCCAAAGTGGTACTTCCTTCACAAAGTGCTGATTTGAATAGAATAGGAAAATGAATATTTTTGAATTATTTTTGAACTAGGCAAGGAATGTTTTTGACATATTTGATGAAGATATGATCCAAAACATTTATGAGAATTTTTTGGGAATTTTTGGAATAACAGAAATATAGGTTGCTTCACAACCTAGGGCAAAAACTGCCACATGGACATGACACATAGGCAAAACTGATGAGATGGCGCCTAGTCATCACAACCCACCACAATCTACAAGGCTATGACCATCTATATTGGTCATTAACAACTAGAAATAAGGCAGCGGACTAGCACTGTTTGCTTTGTGACCATTTCGTGTATGGAAACTACGACCTTTCTGACCAAAATGGTCACAATGGTTTAGGGTTTGGAGCCCCCCGAATAGCTTTTGACCAATTGGTCTGAAATGGTCATAAATCTATGACCAATTCTTCCAGGGTCACTGACAAAAGGTCACAAGTTGACATATTTCTTGTAGTGGGCAACCAAGATAACTAATCCGTTGGGCGGCTCATGTTTGTAGCCTTGCTAAAAAATAATACTTAATCATTTTGACTCGGGGAGTCATGTAATAGGAGTTTAAATGACTTAACTATGTCGTGCCTTTGTGCACATTTTGATGCCTTAACACTGTTTAAATCGCCATCATATATTTACTCCATCTTATGCTTTTCTATTTCCTTTATGCACAAGAAATCTTGTAATCAGTCCTGCACAGAGAGGTAGATCACAGAGACCCTCGGCGGCACACCGCAGGGTGGGTCATAATTATCCCACATATTTAGAAATGTGAAATATTAGTTATAAACAATCCTGATCAGAACTTGTAATATAACTGTGATAACATCATACCTGAGATATCAAATTTTGACTGCCGATTTAAATAACCTAGATAGTAAGGGCGATGACTCAGTTTATAAACCATGACCTTCTCTTGGAATTTGTCACACGCCAGGCAACTGATTGGTCAAAGTTAAGTAGGCACAATCAAAAACCTTATATGTCTTAAATCATGGACAAAAAAGGTCACAAGACAAATCCAAAGCGTTCTTTCAAAAAAGACTTAAGCAAAAAGAATAGAAAGCCAAACTTAAGGCTTCTGATTCAAATACAATCAGTAAACCATCCCAAATGGGTTAAGCTAGGGTTCGAATACGACCATGTACCCCCCAGTGGCTTCGGCATTGCGCTGATCAAGAGGGTACCGACAGCTATGTTCTCTTTGGTTCGAATACGACCTATGTTTGAACATGAAGACCCCAAATGACCTTAAGAATATTTAACGACTCTGATTCGAATACGATCTGGGTCGGACCCAAGAGGGGTTAAGCTATGATTCAAATACGATCAAGAAGCCCCCAAGTGGGTTTTGGCATTGCGCCGATAAAGTGGGTACCGATAGCTATGTTCTCTTTGGTTCGAATATGACCTATGTTTGAACAGGAAGCCAACAAGTGACCTTTAGAATATTTAACGACTCTGATTCGAATACGGTCTGAGTCGAACCAAAAGGGGTTAAGCTATGATTTGAATACGATCCAGCCCCAAGTGATCAAGTTTGTTTGAATAGCTATGATTCGAATACGATCAGGAAGCTGTGCCAAAGAGGTTAAGCTAGATTCGAATACGATCAGCCCCCAATGGTCTTTTTGAAATAATGACAGTGAAGACATATGATCTTTGGGGATGAAAAGGACAGAGGTCCTGCTTTATTATTTATAAGAGAGAATTCCTTATTTGGCCCTTTATTAAAATCTGGTTCCCTTTTTGGCCCTAAATATTTTATTTTTCCTTTTTTGACACAACAACTTCATTTTCTTCCTTCCTTGACACTTCCATTAGTTTTTGACGTTAACACCCTCAACTGCGACTTGAAAATTCATTTTTGCCCCTGTTGTAGGAAGCTAAAAAGAAAAACCAGAAAAACAAAATCTCGCACACCGGACCGTCGCGAGGCCTTCTTCTCCCGATTCCCCTTCTCCTTGATCCCTAACCCTACATAGCGGCGGCGGTCGATCCCTAACCCTCACAACGACGGCGCGAGGCTGGAAGAGCGGATGGAGGAGGTCGTGGACGATGCTTCTACGGGTGGAGGGATGGAAGGCGAGGTGGAGGAAGGCCACGGCACTGCACTGACCTCGTCCTCGGGCGACAATGGCAGGCGGGCGAAGGGCGGCCATGATGGGATGAAGCAGGACGGTCAAGGCGTGGCGCCGGAGGGCGGCCATGGCGGGGAGGTGGAAGATAGGCAAGGTGCGGTGTCGGAGGGCGGCCATGGCGAGGAGGTGGAGGGCGGTCAAGGTGTGGCGCCGGAGGGC